>NW_025813712.1:345000-574997 GCF_021917145.1 Hypomesus transpacificus | reverse complement strand
TAGTAACACCCACAGTAACACGTTAGAGCAGTGAAAACATCAAGAAAACCCTTCAGCCAGAAGTTAAATGCCAAACATTGTAAATGCATGGAAAACGCTATTCAGGAGCTGAAAAGCACTTTAAAGCAATAAAAAAAGGAAAGTCTCTTAAACTGAATCTAAGGGCTACACAGCTTCAGAAAACACCTTTACCATGTAGTAACACCCACAGTAACACGTTAGAGCAGTGAAAACATCAAGAAAACCCTTCAGCCAGAAGTTAAATGCCAAACATTGTAAATGCATGGAAAACGCTATTCAGGAGCTGAAAAGCACTTTAAAGCAATAAAAAAAGGAAAGTCTCTTAAACTGAATCTAAGGGCTACACAGCTTCAGAAAACACCTTTACCATGTAGTAACACCCACAGTAACACGTTAGAGCAGTGAAAACATCAAGAAAACCCTTCAGCCAGAAGTTAAATGCCAAACATTGTAAATGCATGGAAAACGCTATTCAGGAGCTGAAAAGCACTTTAAAGCAATAAAAAAAGGAAAGTCTCTTAAACTGAATCTAAGGGCTACACAGCTTCAGAAAACACCTTTACCATGTAGTAACACCCACAGTAACACGTTAGAGCAGTGAAAACATCAAGAAAACCCTTCAGCCAGAAGTTAAATGCCAAACATTGTAAATGCATGGAAAACGCTATTCAGGAGCTGAAAAGCACTTTAAAGCAATAAAAAAAGGAAAGTCTCTTAAACTGAATCTAAGGGCTACACAGCTTCAGAAAACACCTTTACCATGTAGTAACACCCACAGTAACACGTTAGAGCAGTGAAAACATCAAGAAAACCCTTCAGCCAGAAGTTAAATGCCAAACATTGTAAATGCATGGAAAACGCTATTCAGGAGCTGAAAAGCACTTTAAAGCAATAAAAAAAGGAAAGTCTCTTAAACTGAATCTAAGGGCTACACAGCTTCAGAAAACACCTTTACCATGTAGTAACACCCACAGTAACACGTTAGAGCAGTGAAAACATCAAGAAAACCCTTCAGCCAGAAGTTAAATGCCAAACATTGTAAATGCATGGAAAACGCTATTCAGGAGCTGAAAAGCACTTTAAAGCAATAAAAAAAGGAAAGTCTCTTAAACTGAATCTAAGGGCTACACAGCTTCAGAAAACACCTTTACCATGTAGTAACACCCACAGTAACACGTTAGAGCAGTGAAAACATCAAGAAAACCCTTCAGCCAGAAGTTAAATGCCAAACATTGTAAATGCATGGAAAACGCTATTCAGGAGCTGAAAAGCACTTTAAAGCAATAAAAAAAGGAAAGTCTCTTAAACTGAATCTAAGGGCTACACAGCTTCAGAAAACACCTTTACCATGTAGTAACACCCACAGTAACACGTTAGAGCAGTGAAAACATCAAGAAAACCCTTCAGCCAGAAGTTAAATGCCAAACATTGTAAATGCATGGAAAACGCTATTCAGGAGCTGAAAAGCACTTTAAAGCAATAAAAAAAGGAAAGTCTCTTAAACTGAATCTAAGGGCTACACAGCTTCAGAAAACACCTTTACCATGTAGTAACACCCACAGTAACACGTTAGAGCAGTGAAAACATCAAGAAAACCCTTCAGCCAGAAGTTAAATGCCAAACATTGTAAATGCATGGAAAACGCTATTCAGGAGCTGAAAAGCACTTTAAAGCAATAAAAAAAGGAAAGTCTCTTAAACTGAATCTAAGGGCTACACAGCTTCAGAAAACACCTTTACCATGTAGTAACACCCACAGTAACACGTTAGAGCAGTGAAAACATCAAGAAAACCCTTCAGCCAGAAGTTAAATGCCAAACATTGTAAATGCATGGAAAACGCTATTCAGGAGCTGAAAAGCACTTTAAAGCAATAAAAAAAGGAAAGTCTCTTAAACTGAATCTAAGGGCTACACAGCTTCAGAAAACACCTTTACCATGTAGTAACACCCACAGTAACACGTTAGAGCAGTGAAAACATCAAGAAAACCCTTCAGCCAGAAGTTAAATGCCAAACATTGTAAATGCATGGAAAACGCTATTCAGGAGCTGAAAAGCACTTTAAAGCAATAAAAAAAGGAAAGTCTCTTAAACTGAATCTAAGGGCTACACAGCTTCAGAAAACACCTTTACCATGTAGTAACACCCACAGTAACACGTTAGAGCAGTGAAAACATCAAGAAAACCCTTCAGCCAGAAGTTAAATGCCAAACATTGTAAATGCATGGAAAACGCTATTCAGGAGCTGAAAAGCACTTTAAAGCAATAAAAAAAGGAAAGTCTCTTAAACTGAATCTAAGGGCTACACAGCTTCAGAAAACACCTTTACCATGTAGTAACACCCACAGTAACACGTTAGAGCAGTGAAAACATCAAGAAAACCCTTCAGCCAGAAGTTAAATGCCAAACATTGTAAATGCATGGAAAACGCTATTCAGGAGCTGAAAAGCACTTTAAAGCAATAAAAAAAGGAAAGTCTCTTAAACTGAATCTAAGGGCTACACAGCTTCAGAAAACACCTTTACCATGTAGTAACACCCACAGTAACACGTTAGAGCAGTGAAAACATCAAGAAAACCCTTCAGCCAGAAGTTAAATGCCAAACATTGTAAATGCATGGAAAACGCTATTCAGGAGCTGAAAAGCACTTTAAAGCAATAAAAAAAGGAAAGTCTCTTAAACTGAATCTAAGGGCTACACAGCTTCAGAAAACACCTTTACCATGTAGTAACACCCACAGTAACACGTTAGAGCAGTGAAAACATCAAGAAAACCCTTCAGCCAGAAGTTAAATGCCAAACATTGTAAATGCATGGAAAACGCTATTCAGGAGCTGAAAAGCACTTTAAAGCAATAAAAAAAGGAAAGTCTCTTAAACTGAATCTAAGGGCTACACAGCTTCAGAAAACACCTTTACCATGTAGTAACACCCACAGTAACACGTTAGAGCAGTGAAAACATCAAGAAAACCCTTCAGCCAGAAGTTAAATGCCAAACATTGTAAATGCATGGAAAACGCTATTCAGGAGCTGAAAAGCACTTTAAAGCAATAAAAAAAGGAAAGTCTCTTAAACTGAATCTAAGGGCTACACAGCTTCAGAAAACACCTTTACCATGTAGTAACACCCACAGTAACACGTTAGAGCAGTGAAAACATCAAGAAAACCCTTCAGCCAGAAGTTAAATGCCAAACATTGTAAATGCATGGAAAACGCTATTCAGGAGCTGAAAAGCACTTTAAAGCAATAAAAAAAGGAAAGTCTCTTAAACTGAATCTAAGGGCTACACAGCTTCAGAAAACACCTTTACCATGTAGTAACACCCACAGTAACACGTTAGAGCAGTGAAAACATCAAGAAAACCCTTCAGCCAGAAGTTAAATGCCAAACATTGTAAATGCATGGAAAACGCTATTCAGGAGCTGAAAAGCACTTTAAAGCAATAAAAAAAGGAAAGTCTCTTAAACTGAATCTAAGGGCTACACAGCTTCAGAAAACACCTTTACCATGTAGTAACACCCACAGTAACACGTTAGAGCAGTGAAAACATCAAGAAAACCCTTCAGCCAGAAGTTAAATGCCAAACATTGTAAATGCATGGAAAACGCTATTCAGGAGCTGAAAAGCACTTTAAAGCAATAAAAAAAGGAAAGTCTCTTAAACTGAATCTAAGGGCTACACAGCTTCAGAAAACACCTTTACCATGTAGTAACACCCACAGTAACACGTTAGAGCAGTGAAAACATCAAGAAAACCCTTCAGCCAGAAGTTAAATGCCAAACATTGTAAATGCATGGAAAACGCTATTCAGGAGCTGAAAAGCACTTTAAAGCAATAAAAAAAGGAAAGTCTCTTAAACTGAATCTAAGGGCTACACAGCTTCAGAAAACACCTTTACCATGTAGTAACACCCACAGTAACACGTTAGAGCAGTGAAAACATCAAGAAAACCCTTCAGCCAGAAGTTAAATGCCAAACATTGTAAATGCATGGAAAACGCTATTCAGGAGCTGAAAAGCACTTTAAAGCAATAAAAAAAGGAAAGTCTCTTAAACTGAATCTAAGGGCTACACAGCTTCAGAAAACACCTTTACCATGTAGTAACACCCACAGTAACACGTTAGAGCAGTGAAAACATCAAGAAAACCCTTCAGCCAGAAGTTAAATGCCAAACATTGTAAATGCATGGAAAACGCTATTCAGGAGCTGAAAAGCACTTTAAAGCAATAAAAAAAGGAAAGTCTCTTAAACTGAATCTAAGGGCTACACAGCTTCAGAAAACACCTTTACCATGTAGTAACACCCACAGTAACACGTTAGAGCAGTGAAAACATCAAGAAAACCCTTCAGCCAGAAGTTAAATGCCAAACATTGTAAATGCATGGAAAACGCTATTCAGGAGCTGAAAAGCACTTTAAAGCAATAAAAAAAGGAAAGTCTCTTAAACTGAATCTAAGGGCTACACAGCTTCAGAAAACACCTTTACCATGTAGTAACACCCACAGTAACACGTTAGAGCAGTGAAAACATCAAGAAAACCCTTCAGCCAGAAGTTACATGCCAAACATTGTAAATGCATGGAAAACGCTATTCAGGAGCTGAAAAGCACTTTAAAGCAATAAAAAAAGGAAAGTCTCTTAAACTGAATCTAAGGGCTACACAGCTTCAGAAAACACCTTTACCATGTAGTAACACCCACAGTAACACGTTAGAGCAGTGAAAACATCAAGAAAACCCTTCAGCCAGAAGTTAAATGCCAAACATTGTAAATGCATGGAAAACGCTATTCAGGAGCTGAAAAGCACTTTAAAGCAATAAAAAAAGGAAAGTCTCTTAAACTGAATCTAAGGGCTACACAGCTTCAGAAAACACCTTTACCATGTAGTAACACCCACAGTAACACGTTAGAGCAGTGAAAACATCAAGAAAACCCTTCAGCCAGAAGTTACATGCCAAACATTGTAAATGCATGGAAAACGCTATTCAGGAGCTGAAAAGCACTTTAAAGCAATAAAAAAAGGAAAGTCTCTTAAACTGAATCTAAGGGCTACACAGCTTCAGAAAACACCTTTACCATGTAGTAACACCCACAGTAACACGTTAGAGCAGTGAAAACATCAAGAAAACCCTTCAGCCAGAAGTTAAATGCCAAACATTGTAAATGCATGGAAAACGCTATTCAGGAGCTGAAAAGCACTTTAAAGCAATAAAAAAAGGAAAGTCTCTTAAACTGAATCTAAGGGCTACACAGCTTCAGAAAACACCTTTACCATGTAGTAACACCCACAGTAACACGTTAGAGCAGTGAAAACATCAAGAAAACCCTTCAGCCAGAAGTTAAATGCCAAACATTGTAAATGCATGGAAAACGCTATTCAGGAGCTGAAAAGCACTTTAAAGCAATAAAAAAAGGAAAGTCTCTTAAACTGAATCTAAGGGCTACACAGCTTCAGAAAACACCTTTACCATGTAGTAACACCCACAGTAACACGTTAGAGCAGTGAAAACATCAAGAAAACCCTTCAGCCAGAAGTTACATGCCAAACATTGTAAATGCATGGAAAACGCTATTCAGGAGCTGAAAAGCACTTTAAAGCAATAAAAAAAGGAAAGTCTCTTAAACTGAATCTAAGGGCTACACAGCTTCAGAAAACACCTTTACCATGTAGTAACACCCACAGTAACACGTTAGAGCAGTGAAAACATCAAGAAAACCCTTCAGCCAGAAGTTAAATGCCAAACATTGTAAATGCATGGAAAACGCTATTCAGGAGCTGAAAAGCACTTTAAAGCAATAAAAAAAGGAAAGTCTCTTAAACTGAATCTAAGGGCTACACAGCTTCAGAAAACACCTTTACCATGTAGTAACACCCACAGTAACACGTTAGAGCAGTGAAAACATCAAGAAAACCCTTCAGCCAGAAGTTACATGCCAAACATTGTAAATGCATGGAAAACGCTATTCAGGAGCTGAAAAGCACTTTAAAGCAATAAAAAAAGGAAAGTCTCTTAAACTGAATCTAAGGGCTACACAGCTTCAGAAAACACCTTTACCATGTAGTAACACCCACAGTAACACGTTAGAGCAGTGAAAACATCAAGAAAACCCTTCAGCCAGAAGTTAAATGCCAAACATTGTAAATGCATGGAAAACGCTATTCAGGAGCTGAAAAGCACTTTAAAGCAATAAAAAAAGGAAAGTCTCTTAAACTGAATCTAAGGGCTACACAGCTTCAGAAAACACCTTTACCATGTAGTAACACCCACAGTAACACGTTAGAGCAGTGAAAACATCAAGAAAACCCTTCAGCCAGAAGTTAAATGCCAAACATTGTAAATGCATGGAAAACGCTATTCAGGAGCTGAAAAGCACTTTAAAGCAATAAAAAAAGGAAAGTCTCTTAAACTGAATCTAAGGGCTACACAGCTTCAGAAAACACCTTTACCATGTAGTAACACCCACAGTAACACGTTAGAGCAGTGAAAACATCAAGAAAACCCTTCAGCCAGAAGTTAAATGCCAAACATTGTAAATGCATGGAAAACGCTATTCAGGAGCTGAAAAGCACTTTAAAGCAATAAAAAAAGGAAAGTCTCTTAAACTGAATCTAAGGGCTACACAGCTTCAGAAAACACCTTTACCATGTAGTAACACCCACAGTAACACGTTAGAGCAGTGAAAACATCAAGAAAACCCTTCAGCCAGAAGTTAAATGCCAAACATTGTAAATGCATGGAAAACGCTATTCAGGAGCTGAAAAGCACTTTAAAGCAATAAAAAAAGGAAAGTCTCTTAAACTGAATCTAAGGGCTACACAGCTTCAGAAAACACCTTTACCATGTAGTAACACCCACAGTAACACGTTAGAGCAGTGAAAACATCAAGAAAACCCTTCAGCCAGAAGTTAAATGCCAAACATTGTAAATGCATGGAAAACGCTATTCAGGAGCTGAAAAGCACTTTAAAGCAATAAAAAAAGGAAAGTCTCTTAAACTGAATCTAAGGGCTACACAGCTTCAGAAAACACCTTTACCATGTAGTAACACCCACAGTAACACGTTAGAGCAGTGAAAACATCAAGAAAACCCTTCAGCCAGAAGTTATATGCCAAACATTGTAAATGCATGGAAAACGCTATTCAGGAGCTGAAAAGCACTTTAAAGCAATAAAAAAAGGAAAGTCTCTTAAACTGAATCTAAGGGCTACACAGCTTCAGAAAACACCTTTACCATGTAGTAACACCCACAGTAACACGTTAGAGCAGTGAAAACATCAAGAAAACCCTTCAGCCAGAAGTTACATGCCAAACATTGTAAATGCATGGAAAACGCTATTCAGGAGCTGAAAAGCACTTTAAAGCAATAAAAAAAGGAAAGTCTCTTAAACTGAATCTAAGGGCTACACAGCTTCAGAAAACACCTTTACCATGTAGTAACACCCACAGTAACACGTTAGAGCAGTGAAAACATCAAGAAAACCCTTCAGCCAGAAGTTAAATGCCAAACATTGTAAATGCATGGAAAACGCTATTCAGGAGCTGAAAAGCACTTTAAAGCAATAAAAAAAGGAAAGTCTCTTAAACTGAATCTAAGGGCTACACAGCTTCAGAAAACACCTTTACCATGTAGTAACACCCACAGTAACACGTTAGAGCAGTGAAAACATCAAGAAAACCCTTCAGCCAGAAGTTAAATGCCAAACATTGTAAATGCATGGAAAACGCTATTCAGGAGCTGAAAAGCACTTTAAAGCAATAAAAAAAGGAAAGTCTCTTAAACTGAATCTAAGGGCTACACAGCTTCAGAAAACACCTTTACCATGTAGTAACACCCACAGTAACACGTTAGAGCAGTGAAAACATCAAGAAAACCCTTCAGCCAGAAGTTAAATGCCAAACATTGTAAATGCATGGAAAACGCTATTCAGGAGCTGAAAAGCACTTTAAAGCAATAAAAAAAGGAAAGTCTCTTAAACTGAATCTAAGGGCTACACAGCTTCAGAAAACACCTTTACCATGTAGTAACACCCACAGTAACACGTTAGAGCAGTGAAAACATCAAGAAAACCCTTCAGCCAGAAGTTAAATGCCAAACATTGTAAATGCATGGAAAACGCTATTCAGGAGCTGAAAAGCACTTTAAAGCAATAAAAAAAGGAAAGTCTCTTAAACTGAATCTAAGGGCTACACAGCTTCAGAAAACACCTTTACCATGTAGTAACACCCACAGTAACACGTTAGAGCAGTGAAAACATCAAGAAAACCCTTCAGCCAGAAGTTAAATGCCAAACATTGTAAATGCATGGAAAACGCTATTCAGGAGCTGAAAAGCACTTTAAAGCAATAAAAAAAGGAAAGTCTCTTAAACTGAATCTAAGGGCTACACAGCTTCAGAAAACACCTTTACCATGTAGTAACACCCACAGTAACACGTTAGAGCAGTGAAAACATCAAGAAAACCCTTCAGCCAGAAGTTAAATGCCAAACATTGTAAATGCATGGAAAACGCTATTCAGGAGCTGAAAAGCACTTTAAAGCAATAAAAAAAGGAAAGTCTCTTAAACTGAATCTAAGGGCTACACAGCTTCAGAAAACACCTTTACCATGTAGTAACACCCACAGTAACACGTTAGAGCAGTGAAAACATCAAGAAAACCCTTCAGCCAGAAGTTACATGCCAAACATTGTAAATGCATGGAAAACGCTATTCAGGAGCTGAAAAGCACTTTAAAGCAATAAAAAAAGGAAAGTCTCTTAAACTGAATCTAAGGGCTACACAGCTTCAGAAAACACCTTTACCATGTAGTAACACCCACAGTAACACGTTAGAGCAGTGAAAACATCAAGAAAACCCTTCAGCCAGAAGTTAAATGCCAAACATTGTAAATGCATGGAAAACGCTATTCAGGAGCTGAAAAGCACTTTAAAGCAATAAAAAAAGGAAAGTCTCTTAAACTGAATCTAAGGGCTACACAGCTTCAGAAAACACCTTTACCATGTAGTAACACCCACAGTAACACGTTAGAGCAGTGAAAACATCAAGAAAACCCTTCAGCCAGAAGTTAAATGCCAAACATTGTAAATGCATGGAAAACGCTATTCAGGAGCTGAAAAGCACTTTAAAGCAATAAAAAAAGGAAAGTCTCTTAAACTGAATCTAAGGGCTACACAGCTTCAGAAAACACCTTTACCATGTAGTAACACCCACAGTAACACGTTAGAGCAGTGAAAACATCAAGAAAACCCTTCAGCCAGAAGTTAAATGCCAAACATTGTAAATGCATGGAAAACGCTATTCAGGAGCTGAAAAGCACTTTAAAGCAATAAAAAAAGGAAAGTCTCTTAAACTGAATCTAAGGGCTACACAGCTTCAGAAAACACCTTTACCATGTAGTAACACCCACAGTAACACGTTAGAGCAGTGAAAACATCAAGAAAACCCTTCAGCCAGAAGTTAAATGCCAAACATTGTAAATGCATGGAAAACGCTATTCAGGAGCTGAAAAGCACTTTAAAGCAATAAAAAAAGGAAAGTCTCTTAAACTGAATCTAAGGGCTACACAGCTTCAGAAAACACCTTTACCATGTAGTAACACCCACAGTAACACGTTAGAGCAGTGAAAACATCAAGAAAACCCTTCAGCCAGAAGTTAAATGCCAAACATTGTAAATGCATGGAAAACGCTATTCAGGAGCTGAAAAGCACTTTAAAGCAATAAAAAAAGGAAAGTCTCTTAAACTGAATCTAAGGGCTACACAGCTTCAGAAAACACCTTTACCATGTAGTAACACCCACAGTAACACGTTAGAGCAGTGAAAACATCAAGAAAACCCTTCAGCCAGAAGTTAAATGCCAAACATTGTAAATGCATGGAAAACGCTATTCAGGAGCTGAAAAGCACTTTAAAGCAATAAAAAAAGGAAAGTCTCTTAAACTGAATCTAAGGGCTACACAGCTTCAGAAAACACCTTTACCATGTAGTAACACCCACAGTAACACGTTAGAGCAGTGAAAACATCAAGAAAACCCTTCAGCCAGAAGTTACATGCCAAACATTGTAAATGCATGGAAAACGCTATTCAGGAGCTGAAAAGCACTTTAAAGCAATAAAAAAAGGAAAGTCTCTTAAACTGAATCTAAGGGCTACACAGCTTCAGAAAACACCTTTACCATGTAGTAACACCCACAGTAACACGTTAGAGCAGTGAAAACATCAAGAAAACCCTTCAGCCAGAAGTTAAATGCCAAACATTGTAAATGCATGGAAAACGCTATTCAGGAGCTGAAAAGCACTTTAAAGCAATAAAAAAAGGAAAGTCTCTTAAACTGAATCTAAGGGCTACACAGCTTCAGAAAACACCTTTACCATGTAGTAACACCCACAGTAACACGTTAGAGCAGTGAAAACATCAAGAAAACCCTTCAGCCAGAAGTTAAATGCCAAACATTGTAAATGCATGGAAAACGCTATTCAGGAGCTGAAAAGCACTTTAAAGCAATAAAAAAAGGAAAGTCTCTTAAACTGAATCTAAGGGCTACACAGCTTCAGAAAACACCTTTACCATGTAGTAACACCCACAGTAACACGTTAGAGCAGTGAAAACATCAAGAAAACCCTTCAGCCAGAAGTTAAATGCCAAACATTGTAAATGCATGGAAAACGCTATTCAGGAGCTGAAAAGCACTTTAAAGCAATAAAAAAAGGAAAGTCTCTTAAACTGAATCTAAGGGCTACACAGCTTCAGAAAACACCTTTACCATGTAGTAACACCCACAGTAACACGTTAGAGCAGTGAAAACATCAAGAAAACCCTTCAGCCAGAAGTTAAATGCCAAACATTGTAAATGCATGGAAAACGCTATTCAGGAGCTGAAAAGCACTTTAAAGCAATAAAAAAAGGAAAGTCTCTTAAACTGAATCTAAGGGCTACACAGCTTCAGAAAACACCTTTACCATGTAGTAACACCCACAGTAACACGTTAGAGCAGTGAAAACATCAAGAAAACCCTTCAGCCAGAAGTTAAATGCCAAACATTGTAAATGCATGGAAAACGCTATTCAGGAGCTGAAAAGCACTTTAAAGCAATAAAAAAGGAAAGTCTCTTAAACTGAATCTAAGGGCTACACAGCTTCAGAAAACACCTTTACCATGTAGTAACACCCACAGTAACACGTTAGAGCAGTGAAAACATCAAGAAAACCCTTCAGCCAGAAGTTAAATGCCAAACATTGTAAATGCATGGAAAACGCTATTCAGGAGCTGAAAAGCACTTTAAAGCAATAAAAAAAGGAAAGTCTCTTAAACTGAATCTAAGGGCTACACAGCTTCAGAAAACACCTTTACCATGTAGTAACACCCACAGTAACACGTTAGAGCAGTGAAAACATCAAGAAAACCCTTCAGCCAGAAGTTAAATGCCAAACATTGTAAATGCATGGAAAACGCTATTCAGGAGCTGAAAAGCACTTTAAAGCAATAAAAAAAGGAAAGTCTCTTAAACTGAATCTAAGGGCTACACAGCTTCAGAAAACACCTTTACCATGTAGTAACACCCACAGTAACACGTTAGAGCAGTGAAAACATCAAGAAAACCCTTCAGCCAGAAGTTAAATGCCAAACATTGTAAATGCATGGAAAACGCTATTCAGGAGCTGAAAAGCACTTTAAAGCAATAAAAAAAGGAAAGTCTCTTAAACTGAATCTAAGGGCTACACAGCTTCAGAAAACACCTTTACCATGTAGTAACACCCACAGTAACACGTTAGAGCAGTGAAAACATCAAGAAAACCCTTCAGCCAGAAGTTAATGCCAAACATTGTAAATGCATGGAAAACGCTATTCAGGAGCTGAAAAGCACTTTAAAGCAATAAAAAAAGGAAAGTCTCTTAAACTGAATCTAAGGGCTACACAGCTTCAGAAAACACCTTTACCATGTAGTAACACCCACAGTAACACGTTAGAGCAGTGAAAACATCAAGAAAACCCTTCAGCCAGAAGTTAAATGCCAAACATTGTAAATGCATGGAAAACGCTATTCAGGAGCTGAAAAGCACTTTAAAGCAATAAAAAAAGGAAAGTCTCTTAAACTGAATCTAAGGGCTACACAGCTTCAGAAAACACCTTTACCATGTAGTAACACCCACAGTAACACGTTAGAGCAGTGAAAACATCAAGAAAACCCTTCAGCCAGAAGTTAAATGCCAAACATTGTAAATGCATGGAAAACGCTATTCAGGAGCTGAAAAGCACTTTAAAGCAATAAAAAAAGGAAAGTCTCTTAAACTGAATCTAAGGGCTACACAGCTTCAGAAAACACCTTTACCATGTAGTAACACCCACAGTAACACGTTAGAGCAGTGAAAACATCAAGAAAACCCTTCAGCCAGAAGTTAAATGCCAAACATTGTAAATGCATGGAAAACGCTATTCAGGAGCTGAAAAGCACTTTAAAGCAATAAAAAAAGGAAAGTCTCTTAAACTGAATCTAAGGGCTACACAGCTTCAGAAAACACCTTTACCATGTAGTAACACCCACAGTAACACGTTAGAGCAGTGAAAACATCAAGAAAACCCTTCAGCCAGAAGTTAAATGCCAAACATTGTAAATGCATGGAAAACGCTATTCAGGAGCTGAAAAGCACTTTAAAGCAATAAAAAAAGGAAAGTCTCTTAAACTGAATCTAAGGGCTACACAGCTTCAGAAAACACCTTTACCATGTAGTAACACCCACAGTAACACGTTAGAGCAGTGAAAACATCAAGAAAACCCTTCAGCCAGAAGTTAAATGCCAAACATTGTAAATGCATGGAAAACGCTATTCAGGAGCTGAAAAGCACTTTAAAGCAATAAAAAAAGGAAAGTCTCTTAAACTGAATCTAAGGGCTACACAGCTTCAGAAAACACCTTTACCATGTAGTAACACCCACAGTAACACGTTAGAGCAGTGAAAACATCAAGAAAACCCTTCAGCCAGAAGTTAAATGCCAAACATTGTAAATGCATGGAAAACGCTATTCAGGAGCTGAAAAGCACTTTAAAGCAATAAAAAAAGGAAAGTCTCTTAAACTGAATCTAAGGGCTACACAGCTTCAGAAAACACCTTTACCATGTAGTAACACCCACAGTAACACGTTAGAGCAGTGAAAACATCAAGAAAACCCTTCAGCCAGAAGTTAAATGCCAAACATTGTAAATGCATGGAAAACGCTATTCAGGAGCTGAAAAGCACTTTAAAGCAATAAAAAAAGGAAAGTCTCTTAAACTGAATCTAAGGGCTACACAGCTTCAGAAAACACCTTTACCATGTAGTAACACCCACAGTAACACGTTAGAGCAGTGAAAACATCAAGAAAACCCTTCAGCCAGAAGTTAAATGCCAAACATTGTAAATGCATGGAAAACGCTATTCAGGAGCTGAAAAGCACTTTAAAGCAATAAAAAAAGGAAAGTCTCTTAAACTGAATCTAAGGGCTACACAGCTTCAGAAAACACCTTTACCATGTAGTAACACCCACAGTAACACGTTAGAGCAGTGAAAACATCAAGAAAACCCTTCAGCCAGAAGTTAAATGCCAAACATTGTAAATGCATGGAAAACGCTATTCAGGAGCTGAAAAGCACTTTAAAGCAATAAAAAAAGGAAAGTCTCTTAAACTGAATCTAAGGGCTACACAGCTTCAGAAAACACCTTTACCATGTAGTAACACCCACAGTAACACGTTAGAGCAGTGAAAACATCAAGAAAACCCTTCAGCCAGAAGTTAAATGCCAAACATTGTAAATGCATGGAAAACGCTATTCAGGAGCTGAAAAGCACTTTAAAGCAATAAAAAAAGGAAAGTCTCTTAAACTGAATCTAAGGGCTACACAGCTTCAGAAAACACCTTTACCATGTAGTAACACCCACAGTAACACGTTAGAGCAGTGAAAACATCAAGAAAACCCTTCAGCCAGAAGTTAAATGCCAAACATTGTAAATGCATGGAAAACGCTATTCAGGAGCTGAAAAGCACTTTAAAGCAATAAAAAAAGGAAAGTCTCTTAAACTGAATCTAAGGGCTACACAGCTTCAGAAAACACCTTTACCATGTAGTAACACCCACAGTAACACGTTAGAGCAGTGAAAACATCAAGAAAACCCTTCAGCCAGAAGTTAAATGCCAAACATTGTAAATGCATGGAAAACGCTATTCAGGAGCTGAAAAGCACTTTAAAGCAATAAAAAAAGGAAAGTCTCTTAAACTGAATCTAAGGGCTACACAGCTTCAGAAAACACCTTTACCATGTAGTAACACCCACAGTAACACGTTAGAGCAGTGAAAACATCAAGAAAACCCTTCAGCCAGAAGTTAAATGCCAAACATTGTAAATGCATGGAAAACGCTATTCAGGAGCTGAAAAGCACTTTAAAGCAATAAAAAAAGGAAAGTCTCTTAAACTGAATCTAAGGGCTACACAGCTTCAGAAAACACCTTTACCATGTAGTAACACCCACAGTAACACGTTAGAGCAGTGAAAACATCAAGAAAACCCTTCAGCCAGAAGTTAAATGCCAAACATTGTAAATGCATGGAAAACGCTATTCAGGAGCTGAAAAGCACTTTAAAGCAATAAAAAAAGGAAAGTCTCTTAAACTGAATCTAAGGGCTACACAGCTTCAGAAAACACCTTTACCATGTAGTAACACCCACAGTAACACGTTAGAGCAGTGAAAACATCAAGAAAACCCTTCAGCCAGAAGTTACATGCCAAACATTGTAAATGCATGGAAAACGCTATTCAGGAGCTGAAAAGCACTTTAAAGCAATAAAAAAAGGAAAGTCTCTTAAACTGAATCTAAGGGCTACACAGCTTCAGAAAACACCTTTACCATGTAGTAACACCCACAGTAACACGTTAGAGCAGTGAAAACATCAAGAAAACCCTTCAGCCAGAAGTTAAATGCCAAACATTGTAAATGCATGGAAAACGCTATTCAGGAGCTGAAAAGCACTTTAAAGCAATAAAAAAAGGAAAGTCTCTTAAACTGAATCTAAGGGCTACACAGCTTCAGAAAACACCTTTACCATGTAGTAACACCCACAGTAACACGTTAGAGCAGTGAAAACATCAAGAAAACCCTTCAGCCAGAAGTTAAATGCCAAACATTGTAAATGCATGGAAAACGCTATTCAGGAGCTGAAAAGCACTTTAAAGCAATAAAAAAAGGAAAGTCTCTTAAACTGAATCTAAGGGCTACACAGCTTCAGAAAACACCTTTACCATGTAGTAACACCCACAGTAACACGTTAGAGCAGTGAAAACATCAAGAAAACCCTTCAGCCAGAAGTTAAATGCCAAACATTGTAAATGCATGGAAAACGCTATTCAGGAGCTGAAAAGCACTTTAAAGCAATAAAAAAAGGAAAGTCTCTTAAACTGAATCTAAGGGCTACACAGCTTCAGAAAACACCTTTACCATGTAGTAACACCCACAGTAACACGTTAGAGCAGTGAAAACATCAAGAAAACCCTTCAGCCAGAAGTTAAATGCCAAACATTGTAAATGCATGGAAAACGCTATTCAGGAGCTGAAAAGCACTTTAAAGCAATAAAAAAAGGAAAGTCTCTTAAACTGAATCTAAGGGCTACACAGCTTCAGAAAACACCTTTACCATGTAGTAACACCCACAGTAACACGTTAGAGCAGTGAAAACATCAAGAAAACCCTTCAGCCAGAAGTTAAATGCCAAACATTGTAAATGCATGGAAAACGCTATTCAGGAGCTGAAAAGCACTTTAAAGCAATAAAAAAAGGAAAGTCTCTTAAACTGAATCTAAGGGCTACACAGCTTCAGAAAACACCTTTACCATGTAGTAACACCCACAGTAACACGTTAGAGCAGTGAAAACATCAAGAAAACCCTTCAGCCAGAAGTTAAATGCCAAACATTGTAAATGCATGGAAAACGCTATTCAGGAGCTGAAAAGCACTTTAAAGCAATAAAAAAAGGAAAGTCTCTTAAACTGAATCTAAGGGCTACACAGCTTCAGAAAACACCTTTACCATGTAGTAACACCCACAGTAACACGTTAGAGCAGTGAAAACATCAAGAAAACCCTTCAGCCAGAAGTTAAATGCCAAACATTGTAAATGCATGGAAAACGCTATTCAGGAGCTGAAAAGCACTTTAAAGCAATAAAAAAAGGAAAGTCTCTTAAACTGAATCTAAGGGCTACACAGCTTCAGAAAACACCTTTACCATGTAGTAACACCCACAGTAACACGTTAGAGCAGTGAAAACATCAAGAAAACCCTTCAGCCAGAAGTTAAATGCCAAACATTGTAAATGCATGGAAAACGCTATTCAGGAGCTGAAAAGCACTTTAAAGCAATAAAAAAAGGAAAGTCTCTTAAACTGAATCTAAGGGCTACACAGCTTCAGAAAACACCTTTACCATGTAGTAACACCCACAGTAACACGTTAGAGCAGTGAAAACATCAAGAAAACCCTTCAGCCAGAAGTTAAATGCCAAACATTGTAAATGCATGGAAAACGCTATTCAGGAGCTGAAAAGCACTTTAAAGCAATAAAAAAAGGAAAGTCTCTTAAACTGAATCTAAGGGCTACACAGCTTCAGAAAACACCTTTACCATGTAGTAACACCCACAGTAACACGTTAGAGCAGTGAAAACATCAAGAAAACCCTTCAGCCAGAAGTTAAATGCCAAACATTGTAAATGCATGGAAAACGCTATTCAGGAGCTGAAAAGCACTTTAAAGCAATAAAAAAAGGAAAGTCTCTTAAACTGAATCTAAGGGCTACACAGCTTCAGAAAACACCTTTACCATGTAGTAACACCCACAGTAACACGTTAGAGCAGTGAAAACATCAAGAAAACCCTTCAGCCAGAAGTTAAATGCCAAACATTGTAAATGCATGGAAAACGCTATTCAGGAGCTGAAAAGCACTTTAAAGCAATAAAAAAAGGAAAGTCTCTTAAACTGAATCTAAGGGCTACACAGCTTCAGAAAACACCTTTACCATGTAGTAACACCCACAGTAACACGTTAGAGCAGTGAAAACATCAAGAAAACCCTTCAGCCAGAAGTTAAATGCCAAACATTGTAAATGCATGGAAAACGCTATTCAGGAGCTGAAAAGCACTTTAAAGCAATAAAAAAAGGAAAGTCTCTTAAACTGAATCTAAGGGCTACACAGCTTCAGAAAACACCTTTACCATGTAGTAACACCCACAGTAACACGTTAGAGCAGTGAAAACATCAAGAAAACCCTTCAGCCAGAAGTTACATGCCAAACATTGTAAATGCATGGAAAACGCTATTCAGGAGCTGAAAAGCACTTTAAAGCAATAAAAAAAGGAAAGTCTCTTAAACTGAATCTAAGGGCTACACAGCTTCAGAAAACACCTTTACCATGTAGTAACACCCACAGTAACACGTTAGAGCAGTGAAAACATCAAGAAAACCCTTCAGCCAGAAGTTAAATGCCAAACATTGTAAATGCATGGAAAACGCTATTCAGGAGCTGAAAAGCACTTTAAAGCAATAAAAAAAGGAAAGTCTCTTAAACTGAATCTAAGGGCTACACAGCTTCAGAAAACACCTTTACCATGTAGTAACACCCACAGTAACACGTTAGAGCAGTGAAAACATCAAGAAAACCCTTCAGCCAGAAGTTACATGCCAAACATTGTAAATGCATGGAAAACGCTATTCAGGAGCTGAAAAGCACTTTAAAGCAATAAAAAAAGGAAAGTCTCTTAAACTGAATCTAAGGGCTACACAGCTTCAGAAAACACCTTTACCATGTAGTAACACCCACAGTAACACGTTAGAGCAGTGAAAACATCAAGAAAACCCTTCAGCCAGAAGTTACATGCCAAACATTGTAAATGCATGGAAAACGCTATTCAGGAGCTGAAAAGCACTTTAAAGCAATAAAAAAAGGAAAGTCTCTTAAACTGAATCTAAGGGCTACACAGCTTCAGAAAACACCTTTACCATGTAGTAACACCCACAGTAACACGTTAGAGCAGTGAAAACATCAAGAAAACCCTTCAGCCAGAAGTTACATGCCAAACATTGTAAATGCATGGAAAACGCTATTCAGGAGCTGAAAAGCACTTTAAAGCAATAAAAAAAGGAAAGTCTCTTAAACTGAATCTAAGGGCTACACAGCTTCAGAAAACACCTTTACCATGTAGTAACACCCACAGTAACACGTTAGAGCAGTGAAAACATCAAGAAAACCCTTCAGCCAGAAGTTACATGCCAAACATTGTAAATGCATGGAAAACGCTATTCAGGAGCTGAAAAGCACTTTAAAGCAATAAAAAAAGGAAAGTCTCTTAAACTGAATCTAAGGGCTACACAGCTTCAGAAAACACCTTTACCATGTAGTAACACCCACAGTAACACGTTAGAGCAGTGAAAACATCAAGAAAACCCTTCAGCCAGAAGTTAAATGCCAAACATTGTAAATGCATGGAAAACGCTATTCAGGAGCTGAAAAGCACTTTAAAGCAATAAAAAAAGGAAAGTCTCTTAAACTGAATCTAAGGGCTACACAGCTTCAGAAAACACCTTTACCATGTAGTAACACCCACAGTAACACGTTAGAGCAGTGAAAACATCAAGAAAACCCTTCAGCCAGAAGTTAAATGCCAAACATTGTAAATGCATGGAAAACGCTATTCAGGAGCTGAAAAGCACTTTAAAGCAATAAAAAAAGGAAAGTCTCTTAAACTGAATCTAAGGGCTACACAGCTTCAGAAAACACCTTTACCATGTAGTAACACCCACAGTAACACGTTAGAGCAGTGAAAACATCAAGAAAACCCTTCAGCCAGAAGTTAAATGCCAAACATTGTAAATGCATGGAAAACGCTATTCAGGAGCTGAAAAGCACTTTAAAGCAATAAAAAAAGGAAAGTCTCTTAAACTGAATCTAAGGGCTACACAGCTTCAGAAAACACCTTTACCATGTAGTAACACCCACAGTAACACGTTAGAGCAGTGAAAACATCAAGAAAACCCTTCAGCCAGAAGTTACATGCCAAACATTGTAAATGCATGGAAAACGCTATTCAGGAGCTGAAAAGCACTTTAAAGCAATAAAAAAAGGAAAGTCTCTTAAACTGAATCTAAGGGCTACACAGCTTCAGAAAACACCTTTACCATGTAGTAACACCCACAGTAACACGTTAGAGCAGTGAAAACATCAAGAAAACCCTTCAGCCAGAAGTTAAATGCCAAACATTGTAAATGCATGGAAAACGCTATTCAGGAGCTGAAAAGCACTTTAAAGCAATAAAAAAAGGAAAGTCTCTTAAACTGAATCTAAGGGCTACACAGCTTCAGAAAACACCTTTACCATGTAGTAACACCCACAGTAACACGTTTAAAATGCAAAGGTAGCCCTCATGACCTCAACTTGCTCACTATGATTGCGTGGAGTGTTTCTTGCAAGGGTATGATTATCTTTTTCAACCGATGCCGTCTGACACTTTTGGCCTTGTTTGAACACACACTGGAGCCCCGTCTTGTAATGTTTCTAATATATTTTAAAGAAACTTGGGTTCTTCAAAGATTTATTAATTAAGTAGCAACTAGAAAACTCGGTCAACATGTGCCTCCAGTTTGGTGTGTGTCTTTTACTAAAGAACCTGCTGGTAATTCTTCAAGATTGTAGGCCTACAGATCACAGGACATTTTTTTCTTTTTTTAGCTAGTCGTTGCTGCCCTCTGGTGTTCGATAGTAATAACACCCCCAATCATTATACGTCTCTCCCCCTCTCTCTCTCTTTCACTTGTGCCAGTGTGCATAATACGGCCGGTCAAACAAATGAGTAAATGGCTTGTTATACCGTTTGTGTTATATGGATATTCCGTAATTCCAAAATGAAACAAAACAACGGAAACCAAGCCTTTACCCATAATCAGGTTCTGACATCCAAAATGGACAAAACGATATTACGAGGCTATTATTCATTTGTTGCAGATATTAGCATAAAGGATATGGAATAATCAAAACAACGATTAATGGCTCGTTATACCATTTGTGTTATATTGTTATTTCATTATTCCCAAAAAAACAAAACAACCAAAAACATGCCGTAATACTTAAATGTGTGTTTGAGTTACTAAAATGACAAAACGATATTACGGCCCTATTTTGCGTTTGTCAACACGGGTTGGAAAATAGAATAACCAATGGCCACAAGGTACAGGGACCATGTCAAACAGTCATCGCTGTTTTGACTTTGGTGGCTGATCCATGATAGAAAGAGAGAAGGACGCCCATTCAATTACGCTTTTAAATGCTCGCAATGTAGGCCTACGGTAAAGTGGGCGAAGAAAGCCGCTGATTACCTGATGACCTTCAAGTTTCGTAAATACGACGTAAACTGAAGTTTCACAGCGTGCACAATCTGCGGGTTGGCCATGGCGCTAATAACGCTACGTCTGCGAATGTACGTACATGAGGCCCACAGTGTTATCAGTGTAATGTAGACAAATGTCTTTATTTTTATGAACTTTATTTAGAAGAATTCCTGCAGTGTACAATCGCCGGTATACACGATCTCATTCGAGAACAAGTACATAGAGTATAACATATGAGACAATATGAGACATCAGACAAAATAAAAGGCTAAACATCCTCATAGGTACATCACAGACACATCAGACCAAATTTTATATCTGTACACATAAAATTAACCCAAATAAACCCTAAATTACATTTGCAGCAGAGACAATAAAAATACAACCTTTAATCTCGATCAAAACACCATTGCCATTAAGAACTACCCAAAGTGAGTTACCGGTGTTGGACCGAATTCTCACTCCCCCGCAGAATCCCACTCCCCTACGCGTGAACGCGCACTGCCTTCCTAGCGTATTGCTAGATGTAGTTTGACGAACCCATTTAATTCATGTTTCATCAAAATCTAAGTTATGTTGACCTGCACTTGAGAGCCTATACGATTGGTATGTCGTGCTACTCGTAAAGTCAGAATTATTGTCTCAAGAAAATAGACGAACTTTGGAGCTGCACTTGAAAAACGATGTTGATGTCGATATATAGCCTACAGTATTATCGAAATGAGGGTAATATGTGAATTATGTTGTAGTTGCGAATGCAGTTATGTCACTGTCTGGTAAAAGCGAGAATCATTCTGTGTATTCATTTGTACGATTCACTTTTAGTAGAACTATTCACTTCTGATTCTTGATTACGTTGTACTTGCTATACTTACTAAATGCACTATATGCCAATTAATTGGCATATAATCGTCAGGTAAATGAGAATAGCTACATCATTTTACAAATGTAGGCTATATAAAAAGGCCCCTGCTCACAGGTCCCTCCTTACATAATTCAACTTCTGTTTCTCTCTCAGTAAACTACTAGCCAAACAACTGCTTTGTGTTTACAATCATATCCATTTTATAGATCCTGCTTCCCACAGCCTAGTTTGTGTCTGCCAACTTGCCATGTACAGTGCTTGGTTTTAGTACCTGATAAGCCAAGTCTGGACCTTCCCTTTGTGAATGGCTAGTGAAAAACATCTAATAAATGATGACATTTTGATTAGTTCCATCACATTTATTTTCAACAAAAAACTATAATGATATATTTAACAAAAGGTAGAAAAAAAGAAAGAAAGTGATCTTTAAATGAGAGTTTTAACAAGTTTGAGGCTTGATCATGACAACAGGTCAGGGATGCATATTCCTCTCAGTTGGATTTGAGAACAACACTGATGGAACCATCTGAGGCAGCTGTCACAGCCAACCTGAGATTTTAGATAAACATTAAGATTAATTTGTGGAATGATAATGAATGATCAAACATTAGGAATGGCAAAAACTGGCACTGTCACCTATAATAACATTACCGCCTATACAAAGAAATACCAATGCTTCATTATAAATGTGTCTATTAGTGAAATAAGTATTGTATTCAATACCATTTGACAAGCTATTACCCAGTTAATGTTGCCAGCCATATTGTCCACATCCTGGGGGTGTGTCAAATGTTATAATCCCAAAATATGAGAGGGGGGAGGATTTCGGCAGGTATGAAAAACAGTGTTGCCAAAATCCCACTCCCCTTCTAACTTTTACATTTATGCAACTAGTATCAAAAGCTTTTTATGGTACACTTTACAGGGCATGATGAGCCACCAAAATAATTTGGGGGTGTGTCAAATGTTATAATCCCAAAATATGAGGGGGGGGAGGATTTCGGCAGGTATGAAAAACAGTGTTGCTAAAATCCCACTCCCCTTCTAACTTTTACATTTATGCAACTAGTATCAAAAGCTTTTTATGATACACTTTACAGGGCATGAGGAGCCACCCAAATAATTTTGGGGTGTGTTAAATGTTATAATCCCAAAATATGAGGGGGGGGAGGATTTCGGCAGGTATGAAAAACAGTGTTGCTAAAATCCCACTCCCCTTCTAACTTTTACATTTATGCAACTAGTATCAAAAGCTTTTTATGGTACACTCTACAGGGCATGAAGAGCCACCCAAAATTATTTTAGGGGGGGGGCGGGTATTATACTCCCAAGATATGGGGGGGAAGGATTTTGTCAGGTAGGATGTTATCCACCATCATCCCTGTGCCAAAAAGCCAAGACCAACAGGACATAATGACTACAAACCCGTCGCCCTGACCTCTGTGGTAATGAAGTATTTTGAGCGCCTGGTGCTGGCACACCTCAAATCCATCATAGACCCCCTCCTGGACCCCCTGCAGTTTGCCTACAGTTTGCCTACAGAGCCAACAGGTCTGTGGATGATGCAGTTAACATGGCCCTCCACTTCACCCTACAGCACCTGGATTCCCCAGCATCCTATGCCAGGATCCTGTTTGTGGACTTCAGCTCTGCCTTCAACACCATCATCCCCGCCCTGCTTCAGGACAAGCTCTCCCAGCTGAACGTGCCTGATTCCACCTGCTGGTGGATCACAGACTTCCTGTCTGACAGGAAGCAATGTGTTAAACTGGGAACGCACGTCTCTGACTCCCGGTCCATCAGCACCAGATCTCCTCAGGGCTGCGTCCTTTCCCCTCTTCAACCTGCCAAAGGCAATGATGGTGCACTTCTACACAGCCATCATTGAGTCCATCCTCGCCTCCTCCATCACCATCTGGTACGCTGCTGCCAAGGACAAGAGCAGACTGCAGCGTATCATCCGCACTACTGAGAAGGTGATTGGTTGCAATCTGCCTACCCTACAAGACCTGCACACCTAGAGGACCCTGGGGCGAGCAAGGAAGATTGTGAACACACTCTGTTTCAGCCACTCCCCTCCGGCAGAAGGCTGCGGTCCATCAGGACCAATACCACACACCACAAAAACAGTTTCTTCCCATCCGCTGTTGGCCTCTTCAACAAGGTTAAGGGCTCACACTGACTTAAATGACTTTAATCGCAATCTGCACAGTGACACCTTGCCACATTGCAATTTGCACTATATTACAATATTTGTATATTTTGTACTATTTGTATTTTTATATTGTAAATTATGGCTACTTTATATTTTATTCTAAATCCCCTTAGTATTAGCTAGACTTTGTACATTTTGTATAGTTAGACCACATATTTCAGTTTTAAGGTTCCTATATGTTTAATGTATGCATACACCTACAATGTATGTATGCCAAAGTAAATTCCTTGTCTGTGCAAACTTTCATGGCAATTAAAACCCTTTCTAATTCTGATGAAAAACAGTGTTGCCAAAACCCTAACCCCAGTAAGTTGAAAAGAAATACTCAATATCTGCATCATTAAATAGTTGATTAGAGTAGCAGTTGTTTTTTTAGGATTGTTAAATTGGTGAGGTATTGTGTGAGATAAAGATAACTCATACACAGTAGCCTACTGCAATGCATACAAGGTGAAAATAATGGGGCATTAAGTTGTATTAAACATAGATGAACAAAGCTCTATTTGAACATTTCAGGGATATAGGGGGTGGAAGAAAATACATTTCCTATGTGCTTATGCTGATCACAATATCCATTTCCTTATCACCTGTTCATACAGCGAACTCCAGAATTACTGGCAACACATTGGCAACTATAAGTGACTGATCTGTTCACAAATACACAGTAATATTTAGGAATTTACCAGCAGTAAAATACTATTCAACCCTATTGCAAACCTGTAGGCTGAGCTGAAAATGAGTGCACAAGAGAGTAGGACCCTGGCGTATCTGGAGAGATTCTGTAAAGAGGATTGCTCTCTGATTCCTGACAAACCCCATTTGACTGTAAATCATGTAATATTTGTTTTCTCTATTCACTATCAACACCGTCCTATCCTCAGAGACTTCATCTTAAGTTGTAAGCCTTAAACCCACAACTCTTAATTTTGTAACTCTGTTTGTGAAATGAAAAACATTTTCTACATTTACATTTATTCATTTAGCAGACGCTTTTATCCAAAGCGACTTCCAAGAGAGAGCTTACAAAAGAGCATAGGTCACTGATCATAACAACGTGACATGCAAGTAGCCAAAACATGAAGCATACATTGTGAAAAGCTAAACAAGTGCCAAAGGGAAGACCCATAAGAGCATGCAGTTATACAAGTTACAAATTAAACAACATGAACCACAAAAGTGCAGGACTGTACCTGTAGAAGAACAATCAACAGTAAAATATTTCACAGCGAGTACAAGACTTAACTTTGTTATATCTAACCTAAAAGAGCAACAAGTCACTCAATAAGAGTCATTGTGATCCTGGAGGAAACTAACTAACAAGTCCAGCCAAGCATTCTTAAGTGCCGTTGTACTCCCGGAACAAGTGCGTCTTGAGCCTTTTCTTGAAGGTGGGGAGACAGTCAGTGTCCCTGATGGAGGTGGGGAGCTGGTTCCACCATTGGGGGGCCAGGCAGGAGAAGAGCTTGTGTTGGGACCGGGCAGTCTTGAGCGGTGGGACCACCAGGCGGCTGTCTGAAGAAGAACGTAGGTGACGGGTGGGGGTGTAAGGCTGCAGGAGAGACTTGATGTAGATTAAGGAGTTAACAGTTTGCCCTGTAGCAGAACAGCATTCAGATGTTTTTCAATCCGCAGACATTATCCTACGTAATCAGTTGTGAAACGTCGCATTTGCACTACAATGCATTTCACAATGGATTTTAGAAACAGTATAATAACACTAAATGCTCTGAAATATTCAAATAGAGCTGTGTTTATCTATGTTTAATACAACTACATGCCCCATTATTTTCACCTTGTATGCATTGCAGTAGGCTACTGTATATGAGTTCTCTTTATCTCACACGCTACCTCAATCCTAAAAACCAACTGCTACTTGAATCAACTATTTAAGGAGGCAGCAATTCAGTATTTCTTTTTAACTTACTGGGGGAGTAGGATTTTGACAACACTGTTCATCATACCTGCCAAAATCCCCCCCCCATATCTTGGGACTATAAGATCTGACACCCCCCCCCAAATGATTTTGGTGGCTCCTCATGCCCTGTAGAGTGTACCATAAAAAGCTTTTGATACTAGTTGCATAAATGTAAAGGTTAGAAGGGGAGTGGGGTTTCGGCAACACTGTTTTTCATACCTGCCGAAATCCTCCCCCCCCTCATGTTTTGGGATTATAACATTTGACACACCCCAAAATTATTTTGGTGGCTCCTCATGCCCTGTAAAGTGTATCATAAAAAGCTTTTGATACTAGTTGCATAAATGTAAAAGTTAGAAGGGGAGTGGGATTTTGGCAACACTGTTTTTCATACCTGCCGAAATCCTCCCCCCCTCATATTTTGGGATTATAACATTTGACACACCCCCAAATTATTTTGGTGGCTCCTCATGCCCTGTAAAGTGTATCATAAAAAGCTTTTGATACTAGTTGAATAAATGTAAAAGTTAGAAGGGGAGTGAGATTTTGGCAACACTGTTTTTCATACCTGCCGAAATCCTCCCCCCCCTCATATTTTGGGATTATAAAATTTGACACACCCCCAAATTATTTTGGTGGCTCCTCATGCCCTGTAAAGTGTATCATAAAAAGCTTTTGATACTAGTTGCATAAATGTAAAAGTTAGAAGGGGAGTGGGATTTTGGCAACACTGTTTTTCATACCTGCCGAAATCCTCCCCCCCCTCATATTTTGGGATTATAAAATTTGACACACCCCCAAATTATTTTGGTGGCTCCTCATGCCCTGTAAAGTGTATCATAAAAAGCTTTTGATACTAGTTGCATAAATGTAAAAGTTATGTGGTGTGGGATTTTGGCAACACTGTTTTTCATACCTGCCGAAATCCTCCCCCCCCTCATATTTTGGGATTATAAAATTTGACACACCCCAAAATTATTTGGGTGGCTCCTCATGCCCTGTAAAGTGTATCATAAAAAGCTTTTGATACTAGTTGCATAAATGTAAAAGTTAGAAGGGGAGTGGGATTTTAGCAACACTGTTTTTCATACCTGCCGAAATCCTCCCCCCCCTCATATTTTGGGATTATAACATTTGACACACCCCCAAATTATTTTGGTGGCTCATCATGCCCTGTAAAGTGTACCATAAAAAGCTTTTGATACTAGTTGCATAAATGTAAAAGTTAGAAGGGGAGTGGGATTTTGGCAACACTGTTTTTCATACCTGCCGAAATCCTCCCCCCTCTCATATTTTGGGATTATAACATTTGACACACCCCCAGGATGTGGACAATATGGCTGGCAACATTAACTGGGTAATAGCTTGTCAAATGGTATTGAATACAATACTTATTTCACTAATAGACACATTTATAATGAAGCATTGGTATTTCTTTGTATAGGCGGTAATGTTATTATAGGTGACAGTGCCAGTTTTTGCCATTCCTAATGTTTGATCATTCATTATCATTCCACAAATTAATCTTAATGTTTATCTAAAATCTCAGGTTGGCTGTGACAGCTGCCTCAGATGGTTCCATCAGTGTTGTTCTCAAATCCAACTGAGAGGAATATGCATCCCTGACCTGTTGTCATGATCAAGCCTCAAACTTGTTAAAACTCTCATTTAAAGATCACTTTCTTTCTTTTTTTCTACCTTTTGTTAAATATATCATTATAGTTTTTTGTTGAAAATAAATGTGATGGAACTAATCAAAATGTCATCATTTATTAGATGTTTTTCACTAGCCATTCACAAAGGGAAGGTCCAGACTTGGCTTATCAGGTACTAAAACCAAGCACTGTACATGGCAAGTTGGCAGACACAAACTAGGCTGTGGGAAGCAGGATCTATAAAATGGATATGATTGTAAACACAAAGCAGTTGTTTGGCTAGTAGTTTACTGAGAGAGAAACAGAAGTTGAATTATGTAAGGAGGGACCTGTGAGCAGGGGCCTTTTTATATAGCCTACATTTGTAAAATGATGTAGCTATTCTCATTTACCTGACGATTATATGCCAATTAATTGGCATATAGTGCATTTAGTAAGTATAGCAAGTACAACGTAATCAAGAATCAGAAGTGAATAGTTCTACTAAAAGTGAATCGTACAAATGAATACACAGAATGATTCTCGCTTTTACCAGACAGTGACATAACTGCATTCGCAACTACAACATAATTCACATATTACCCTCATTTCGATAATACTGTAGGCTATATATCGACATCAACATCGTTTTTCAAGTGCAGCTCCAAAGTTCGTCTATTTTCTTGAGACAATAATTCTGACTTTACAAGTAGCACGACATACAAATCGTATAGGCTCTCAAGTGCAGGTCAACATAATTAGATTTTGATGAAACATGAATTAAATGCCTCGGTTCGTCAAACTACATCTAGCAATACGCTAGGAAGGCAGTGCGCGTTTACGCGTAGGGGAGTGGGATTCTGCGGGGGAGTGAGAATTCGATCCAACACCGGACCTTAATTGGACTACAAATATGGGGTATTCACAATGCAATTGTATTGCGGGCATGATGGGACTTGTAGTTCTTTTTTTAAAGCTATATTTTTCCATATCCTCAAATCGTACTTGTAAAGGAATGTTTAGGTTAATTAGACACCAATAAATGTCACACTTAGTCAGCTCTCATCAATGCAACTTCTACGTACATTGTATTTATATGTTTACATTATCTTTAAAAACTAAATTTCTGTTAATGTTTATCATGTGTTTCCAACCAAATGCATTAAGGGTGTGATAATGGATCTTCTATCAGAATTTCAAAAAGATAAGCGCTTATATGTGACTACAAGGTTTTCAGTTAAAAACAATACCACTTCTAGGTGGCGCTATTGAGTCCCAATTCGGGATAGGGGTTTGATATTGAAAGAGAGAGTTTAACTAACCCCTGTTTTTTACTGTACAAAGACATGACTCTGCACCTTGAAAGGAACTCTTAACCCTAACCCTAATTTTTGGCCAAAATTGCATGCTTGAGTGTGGGTATTAGACACATTTGCAGGAGGAAATCTGTCAGTGTCAGTAGAATATTACAATACGATATAACAATTCATATTTGTGATGATAACATGATGACACAAAATAGATTCATTCAATCATTTGAATATAGGCTATGAGTGCTGTAATCTCGGCTAAGCAGGCAAGGGTGGGTTTATGATAGTGAAAATGGATAATGGATGTAATTACTAGTCAATCCACAAAAACACATTGACATAAAGTTCGATTCCACTGTCACTGCAGCGAACCTTTCTGTGGCAATCAGGTAGCGTGCGTCACCCGCTCATCATTACACCTGTGCCACAACCGATAAGACGGCCTTAAAAGGACGCGCAGATAGGCACACTCACCCCGATTGTTGTATGATCAGTGCTGCTGCCGGTAGCATCGAGGAGTCATTCCCTTAGATCAGGGGTTCTCAACGTTTTGGAACTAAAGCCCCCCCCCCCCCCCCAAGTCTTCCACATCATGTGTCAAGGCGGCATCAGTCAACTGAGGATATTCAGTAATCACACTCAACCAAAATGAAGGCAGAGCAAGAGCTAAAGAGGTGTCACAATCTGGTGTCACTCTTTAATTTGACTAACTGCTCCTCCATGGCAACTTAAATGTATTTTCCTGAACAACACCGAGTAGCCTACATAAAATATTATTGTATTCTTTTCTTGTAAAGTAAACCAATGGCGCCGCCGTAATGATCTCTCCCCGCCCCCCCTGTTGAGAACCACTGCCTTAGATCATCCACTCCGCCAAGTCAAACCATTTCCATGTCATGGTATCAAGAAACGCTCAAATCTAATAGGCCTACGTGATTGTCTTTAATGAAATGCATCCATGTCTCACCTATTTCTAAGCCTATACATATGTGTGCAAGGTGTACTTATGCATAGGCTATCTGTATTTGAACGCCATAAAGATTATTGGCTTATAAAATAGGAAAGGATTTTAAAATGATATATCCTTCCAGATTGATAGGGGGTTTATAGGAAACACAGATACATTTGTTTAATTTGTTTATGTAACAGGGCCAATGAAACAAGTTGATTAAACAAACACTTAAAATGGGAAAATAAACAATACAGATGGAAAAATGACTTTTGACATATTGTGGTTGAGTTGGCTGCCGATATCCTTTGGTTGATGGTCTTGGGTGTATTGCTCCAAGTCATTACATACCTTTAAAGTGAAGAAGGGATAGATAAAAAGTAGATAACAAATTAATAAAAAGAAGATAAAAGTATAAAACTATATATCATTGAATTGTAGTCTGAATGGGCGCATGCTTGCAGTCATTCATCTCCACACACATGTTGCATAATACATGTTTACCTCAAAGTTTTGTTATGACTTTGCATGATCTGTGCCACAGGAGGGGCATCAGATGCCTGATGAAGTTCTCCCTGTTCATGTAGGAGAGTTGTCCTTTCATCTTCTTCAAGAGCGAGTTATTCTGCTCTGCCACCTGAGAATTTGTTTTCTGGAACTGAGGATAGCTGTCCAAATTGTATCCAATGTTACACCCTTAAATAATTAAAAAACACAACAGTTTCATTAACTAGCATTTGCAATATAAAAAGGCAAGTACCCGGTATAAAAAGCACTGCAAATCACCTGAGTGGTTGCTCCAGTGCAAACGATCCACAAGAAACCAAGTCTCTCAAAAAAAACCTGGGTCCCTCCGCAAGCAGTAAGTTTGCAGCTGACAGGCGTTGTCATATATGACTGTCTTGGGGCCTAAATGGGGTGCACACAGATGATTACGGACAACAAATTCACAGATAATTAGTCACACCAATGCTAAGCAAAACCTGTACTTACATTGTCGAAAAAAACGTGTCCGGAGTATGGTAAACGGCACGTTCACCGACTCCACTTGCTCCATTATTGAAAACCCAAGACAAACACCTAAAGTACAAAAAACATTCCATTGTGTAACAAAATAGTAAAACAAAACCTCAATAACCTTACCAGCAATTTTCATTAATTTCAATAGTGTAATGTCAATGTTCAAGTAAAGTAACCTCACCATGTGTGCAGAACAGGGTGAATATGCCAGGGATCAGGTTAGGGTGTCTGCCTGCTGTCTTCCTACAGTCACTGGCCTCCTTTTTACACTTGTCTGTAGTGTACAAGCCTCTGTCTCTCACAGGAGGCAGATTGGGGAAGTAATGCCCAGGATCATCTGGGGAAGTTAGGGGTGTCGAGACCGGAGGTGTGGACACTGTTTCCAGTGCCTTTTTATAGAGGCACTGAAAGATGGGTACCACCTCCTGAGGAAAAGTCCCTTCCATCCCAACCAAGCTAAAAAACAAAGGGCATTCCTTGGCAAGTTTCCCTAAAAGTGCTGGTTGCTGCTCGATCTGGCAGTACTTCAATCCCTCCATCTCTGACATCAACTCCCCGAGTTCTTTACTGGGATGTAGAAGAGCACAGGCAGGGGAGTTCTTGCTGACTTGTGTTAAGAGAGGGCGGTAGGGCTCACTTGCATGTGTGGGTGAAGTCAGGGCCAGCTTCTGCAAAAGGGGCAGGAGGAATGGGGCGCTTTTGGCACTCTGTGACATCATTTCCCTGTGTTCTCCAGGGAGGAGCCCGTCTGCACTGTAGCGCTGCAGCAGCTTGCGGAGGTCTGGCTCAGGAATCAAAGTTCTCGTTCTGTGACTGGTAAATTGAATGAAGGAGAAACAAATTTAGAAAGGTCATAATAACATAAGGCCTTAATCATTTAAATTTAAAAATTAGGGGTAACATTGGCGTGCACACACACTGAGACACACAATGATTAAAACAAGAAAATCATAGACTTATCTTCCACTGTTCATTACAGTTTGGCCAGGAACAAGCCTTTCTTTGAGGCCATACCGCTGCTGATACCCCAAAGAGGTGGCATCCATAACAACCTACCTCACTATTAAGACAATGTACACATGCATCACATACTTAATTACAAGCTCCAAACATTGTTGTGATATTCAGCCATGGAAAAAATTAAAAGACCACTCCAAAGTCCGCAATCAATGTTAAGTGGTCTCTTAATTTTTTTCATGGCTGTATATCCAGACCATTTGCAACTTTGTTACAGAACTTACTTGAAGTTATCTTGGCAGATGGGACATTTGAATCCCCAGCTAAAGTCTGCAGACAGAAGCTGCAAAAGGCTATGACTGCATCCCTCAATTTGCGGTAAGACATCTGGAGAGAGTCCTGTGTCCCTGCATCTCGCAGATGAGTGTTGTACACTTCTAAGAAGTTGTACATTGTTGTGCTGCAACAGATAAAGAACAAACATGTTGAGCACCAAAGGTTTGATAATAATCTGTGTTTCTACACATGATTACATATCATATTTGGTTAACTTGCCTTGAATTTAGGAAATGATAAACATAGTCCCTGAGGACTTCATGGTGCACCATGTATGTGGCCATGTTTAGAATGAAATCACATCCACCATCATAGTTATGAGTTTTGGGACACATTGTGCATGTGAGTTGACGGCCTTTGGAAAAAACAAACAAATTGTAATTGCATTCCATGTACAAAACCAATCATCATGACAGATATAAACCTTTGGAAAATCTTAATAGTTCTAGAAAATTCTCAGTGAATACCTTTCACTTTGTACACATGGCATCTGGTGTACCAATGGCAATGTGTATCTTTCTGAGGGGTCAATGATAATGGCCTGCCACAGTCACATTGTTCCTTGGGGGTGGGATACAGGAGGAACTCCATCCTTCTCTTTGTGAAGATTAGGAACAGCAGTCCCATAACGAACCTGGAACAGAAATTGAGTCAGAATCGGATCATATACAGAGGGGAAAAATACCTAGACCTTTTACAAAACTACATGGTCAACAAACACATACCCTATCTGGTAAAGGAATGTGAAAGAGGACTGGTTCTGTGGAAACAGCCTCTTTCACAGTGTCAGGGTATAGAGAACCCTCTTTCATTGCCTCCTTAATCCCTAACAATAAAAGGTGTGCTTCATCGTTGAGGATGTCCTGCAGGATTTGCACGTGGCAGCAGTTCCTCTGGTGCAAACGGCACGTCTGACACCTCATTGCGCCAGCACTCACTTTGATGATTGCATATCCATCTTTTTCAACAACAAAGTAACTGCCGGCAAACGGAATACATTTGACATTGCTGTTCTACAGTGAGAAAGAACAATTCGTGACATGAAGTTACCTACTGTATGGCACGACTATTACCAATTACTGTCACCATTACCTGTTGTTCCATTAGTGGCATAACTGTGCTCTGAGAAGAAAATAAATAGTACAGTAAACAACCACTGTTGCCTCCGTAACAACATTGGTCCAAATAACGCAGCTGTTTAAACAAAATGTTGGGATGCTTTGGCTATATTTTAGAGGCATGGAGTAGAGAAGTGAATACTTACCCATTTCACTGGGACTATCCGGGACATCCTCAATACTGGGCAAAACCCCATTAAATGCATTGATGTGGAGACAGTCCACCCAGGCCAACTCTGTCATGATCGTGATAACAGATATATTTGTAAAAGGGGAGTTTACATACTGGACATTCATTAACATATTAAGTACAATATAAACGTAATACCATCAAAGGATGTGTCCACGTGTGTAGACAGTGCCAAGATGTGCCTGGAATGGTGGTCATTGCATGAACACATATATATCCACCTGCAGCCCTCTGGAAACTGCATTGCTCTTCTAGTGATTATGGCAAAATCATCATTCTGACAATTCAAGAAAAGATAAGAATATATCACATGCTTCATCACACACATTCAAAGACACTTGCCGTCAAATAAAGTATAAAGTGGGCAAAAAAAATGACTCACATTAAGACATTTGGTGGAATGGTTGAATGTGTTGATGATGAACACTTTACCCTCCTCATCTACCAACATAACATTTTCTGTTTCCAACAGAAGGCAGATGTATTTGTCTAGATCGCTAGACATTGGTACCTGGGATTGAATACATAGATATGCTTCAATCCTCTACAGGTAGGTAAACATTGAATCCTATGAAATTGTCAACATTTTCACAAATGACTGTCTTACCCTGTTCTCATGAATGGTGGAATTGGCATCAACACCAGCACCAGCACCAGCATCTATACCAGCACCAGCATCAGCACCAACACCAGCATATATACCAGCACCAGCATCAGCACCAACACCAGCATATATACCAGCATCAACACCAACACCAGCACCAGCATCTATACCAGCACCAACACCAGCATCAACACCAGCACCAGCATCTATACCAGCACCAGCATCTATACCAGAACCAGCATCAACACCAGCACCAATACCAGCATCAACGCCCGCACCAGCATCAACACGAACACCAACACCGGTATTCACGGATTTCTTCTTGTGGTCCTTAAAGCAACACAAATAGGACAACGTGGAAAAGCGATCCTTCTTTCTGAAGTAAAACTGTAAAACATTACTAAACTAACAAAAGATTGGTATTTACAGATTTACGTCTCAGTAGTCCAGGGATACGTTTAACATCATACTTGACGTTGGAAACTTGCCCAGGGAGATCCTGACTTAGGGCCTCGAAGGCCCGTCTTTTTTTAGACGGTCCTTAAATACAAAACAAACAATAATCAGTTACTTACACAAACATACACAAACATTTCACGATAATAATAACAACATATAATGAGGTTAGTGGCTGGGTGCAGTGCAGGGGGTAGGGGTAGGAGGCTGGTCCAGTGCTGGATACAGAGCAGGGGGTAGGGGTAGGAGGCTGGACCAGCGCTGGATAAAGAGCAGGAGGGTGGGACCAGTGCTGGATGCAGATTAAGAAGCTGGGCCCAGCGCTGGATACAGAGCAGGGGGTAGGGGTAGAAGGCTGGGACCAGCGCTGGATACAGAGCAGGGGGTAGGGGTAGGAGGCTGGGACCAGCGCTAGATACAGAGCAGGGGGTAGGGGTAGGAGGCTGGGCCCAGCGCTGGATACAGAGCAAGGGGGTTGGGACCACCGCTGGATACAGAGCAAGGGGGTTGGGACCACCGCATGATGCAAAGCAGGGGGTAGGAAGCTGGGACCAGCACTGGATGTAGAGCAGGAGGGTGGGACCAGTGCTGGATGTAGAGCAGGGGGTAGGGCTAGGAGGCTGGACCAGAGCTGGATACAGAGCAGGGGGTAGGGGTAGGAGGCTGGGACCAGTGCTGGATACAGAGTAGGAGGCTGGGCCCAGCGCTGGATGCAGAGCAGGAGGTAGGGTTTACTAGTACCCCTACTGGGTACTGGTTGGTAGGCAGAAAGCACACTCAGGGTACCAGGGGTTGTGGACCTGAAAGGCAGGCTGATAAATAGCTGTTCTGCTTTGAGATTTGAGGATGGTCTGGTCATAATAAACACTGATAAACATTGGATATGTTCAAGCATGTAATACAGATAGATGTTCCTACATGTATCTGAATGCAAAAAAGTGACTAACAACGTTAGCATCAACCCAGTAACTAACAACGTTAGCTAGAATCAAGGAGAACTCTGACGGCCTTATCAGTCATTGATTAAAAACTCGCAAACAAATTACTTTGCAAACAACTTCTGACTTCAAAAGCGACCAAATTCTAGTAATAAAATACACATATTTTGACAAAAGTTGCTACTTAAAGTACCTGTTTTGATTGATGTCGGCTCCTGCATTTCAGAAATCGATTTGCGCGGTTGTATTTCTGAATGCCATGGAAAACGCTCAAACCAATGAAAATCGATTTAAAGAACCGAAGTTACACGAACTCTCTTCATATGGGAACGTCATTTCCTGATAAAGAACCGAAGTTACACGAACTCTCTTCATTCGAGTACGTCATTTCCTGATTTTCTATCCGGTGGTGTCCCAAGAACCGGGACCACGTTATACCTCTCTGAGGTAAAATTTGGTCGTTCTGAAATCGTCTACTTTTCCCTGTGAAAGCAAGCTGTTTCACCTTTGGCCTACTTCAGACAAAATCTGAATTTTCGCTATCTGAATTTTAGAAATTTGTATTTCTGGATCCAAATAATTCAGTTTTGTTAAATTCAGCATACAAATAATTCAGATAATATATATTCAACAGTAAAATATTTCAGTTTTATGAAATTCGACATACAAATATTTAAGATCTTTCATATTCAAATTCTGATACTTTTGTCAGCTTTCTAGCTCCATACAGGTCACGTGAAAAATGATCCAAAGACTCGTACTTGAAGACCGAGTCGGGAAAATAATCATTTCTGTTTACTCGGACGAGCCTATGCAACAGTCCGGATGCGCGGCCATGAGAAAAAGAACGAATCACTCTTTGAGAGTGATTCGTTACTCCCGAGTCCTTTTAAGGATTCGTTCAAAATGAACTAATCGTTCACGAACGACACATCACAACGTTACATACGCTAATACACACTAACATTGCCTTATCAGCTGTGCAGTTATTAACTGATGCTTGTCGCCTTACTTAGGGAGAGTGGTGGGGACGGATCACCACCACATGTCCTCCCCATCCCCAGTGCAATCTGCGCGCATGGGATGGATAGCCATATACAAAATACCCCCTTGTAAAAATCAAATAGGGGAGACTGGGTCTCAACAAGTTGTTGCAACCATCCCCAACCCTATCACTCCACCCAGCTGCTAGTCCAAGCACTGGTCCTCTCCAAGTTGGACTACTGCAACTCGCTGCTCGCTGGTCTCCCAGCATGTGCAACCCGCCCTCTTCAGAGGATTCAGAACGCAGGGGCCCGCCTGGTCTACAATCTACCCAGACGCTCCCATGTTACCCCGTTCCTCATCTCTCTCCACTAGCTACCCATCAACGCCCGTATCAGATTCAAGACCCTGGTACTGACCTTCCGAGCAGTGAACAGGACTGCACCCGACTACATCAAGTCTCTCCTGCAACCTTACACCCCCACCCGTCACCTACGGTCTTCTTCAGACAACCGCCTGGTGGTCCCACCGCTCAAGACTGCCCGGTCCCAACACAAGCTCTTCTCCTGCCTGGCCCCCCAATGGTGGAACCAGCTCCCCACCTCTATCAGGGACACTGACTGTCTCCCCACCTTTAAGAAAAAGCTCAAGACGCACTTGTTCCGTGAGTACAACGGCACTCAGGAATGCTTGGCTGGACCTGATGTTAGTTTCCTCCAGGATCACAATGACTCTTATTGAGTGACTTATTGCTCTTGTAGGTTAGTTATAACGAAGTTAAGTCTTGTACTCGCTGTGAAATATTTTACTGTTGATTGTTCTTCTACAGGTACAATCCTGCACTTTTTGTGGTTCATGTTGTTTTAATTTGTAACTTGTATAACTGCATGCTCTTATGGGTCTTCCCTATGGCACTTGTTTAGTTTTTTCACAATGTATGCTTCATGTTTTGGCTGCTTGCAATGTTTGGAACTACCTCGTTGTTATGATCAGTGACCTCTTTTGTAAAGCTCTCTCTTGGAAGTTGCTTTGGATAAAAGCGTCTGCTAAATGCATAAATGTAAATGTAAATTTGCCATGATAGAACATAATGTACTAGCTAGACACACTGACCTTGACACATGCTAACCATCTCACTTAGAAGTCAACAAAACAATAATTCAAACTAAGTAAGTTTTGATTAATTCATACAAAAGGTCAGGACATTATGACAAAAATACAGCTCATCATGAACATTTGTACTTTCATACCTTTTTCACTGAACGTTTTGTTCAGTGACTGCAGCAGCAGATGTTGAATATGTTTCTTTCTTCTTGGTGGGGGGAGGGGTTGACTGCGCATGTGCAGTATGAGTGTCATCACTCTAGCATGTTTCTGATTGGAGGAAAGAGACTTGTTGCAACTGTCCCTTGTTGCGACTGTCCCCAGTCTCCCCTACCCCCCATCCGATTCTTTCTGGAGCCGAGCTTGTATAAGGGGTGCGTAAACTATATCGCCTCGCCCCGCCCTCTCGAACTCCACCTTCATAAACCTAAACCTCGACCAATTCATTCCGCTATATTGTGTTAGAGTCGTATTCCTCTCTGAATCCCTTTGCGTTACTGGATTTGAGGGGCGGCTTATCTACAAGTCTTGAACTGCGAAATTAAAATGGGTTTGTTGCTACAATGTTGGTTCGGATGGGCAACACTTTTTGCCACGGTACTGTCAGTGAAGGGTGCTAGCCGGCGTGATTTCTTTAAATATGGAACAGATATTGGAGACGAAGTTTTGAAGCCAGGGACCGACGAAACCCAAGAAATACTTCTGGACCAGTCACTTTTTTTCTTTTCTGAGGCTTATGACACAGTTTACGTGAGTATAGTCTAAGCACCCACCCAGCCTAATTGCAATAATTTGATAATTTTCTTCATCACAAGTTTGAACAACACGGTTGGTGTTATTGTACTTTATATGATTAGATTTTTAGGTCTACATTTATCTCTTGTCCCTCCCCTGCACACCTTGATGGCTTTTTATTCCATTATGAGATTTAGATTCTCACATGAAAAATCATGTTAGTCAACTGTTCAATTTAGCTAGATAAGGTAGTGATGGAGACTGCATGTTTCTGGAATGTTATTGGTGGTTTCGAATGCAGGTTAATTCGAGTCGATTAACACAAGACTTTTCAAATGCCCACATTTGGGCTCTGGGCCTGATGCCCAAATATAAAATATGTTACATATACGCTGCACGATGATGTGATTAGGAATGATACATGCACTTGAACATTATTTACTCTAAATTGTTCTATTATCAACCGTTTGGAATATTCATACTGTCTCACTTTCTCTTTATCAGCTGCGTTCTTAACTTATTTAACTCTTGACTGCAATTTAGCTTGCTGTTAATGAATGTTGATGGTTAATTATTCATTGCCTTTAGTGCAGTGTCTTACAATTAGAACTCTCAACCCCTTTGTTTTAGATTGACAAAAGTAGCATTAACTCACCAAGTCCTAGACAAGTACATTCACATTGGAATGTTTTTGGTTGAAAAATTGCTTTTGTTGTGGATCTAAAGAGACTCTGCACAAAGACTTGGCGTCCAAATACAGTCCTATTGTGTGACTAATCTCAAAGAAGTTGATTGACTACAGTATGATAGACAGACCAAAGGTTAATAAAAGGGATTAAAAAAAAGTCATTTGTCTTACCTCAAAATATTGTCCGAATCATTTGCTTACAATTTCAGTTTTGTCATCCCTTTTACAAAATATTGTATTCACAAACTTTATTACAAGAACTTAGACATTAGACAACAGCTGTAGCCAGTTTACTATCATACACATTTGCTCATGATAATCTAGTTCTTTCACTTTTGTTATCTGTTTTCATATTGTTGACTTTTATCAAACTTCCTTGATAATACACATTTTCCCTGGCCACTAATGGCCCAATGTGCTTCTTGACTCACGCCCCCAATGAGTGACCTCCTTTTCTGATCTTTCAACAAATACAGTCCAAACTTTTCAGAACTATTCCTTGTGCCACTTGAAGTGTTCCTAATAAGCTACCAAATTACTCCAGTGATGGGGTGGTGTAACAACTCCAAAGAAATACATTAAATCAGACAAGATCTGTGCTTTAATTTGGGCTATTTTTTTTATTTCCACTATACACTGAAAGAAGGCATGCTTATATGAGTTGATATGTAACGGTAGTTACGGTGATACATTTTAAAAGGTACCCCTTAATTACCCCGCAAGCATACAATCCCTTTTTCTTTTTTTGTCTTTTCTTATTTTACAGTGTGCAAATGGCAAAAGAATGCTATTGCAAATTCAGTAAAAAATGTGGTCTTGTTGCTTGTCACATTTGTAATCTGTTGCTTATGCACATGTTCCCATGTCTGCTATACTAACAGTACACTGCTCCTACATCCCTTGCCCACGTGGGACTTCCCCCTCTTTGTATCTTCCTTGCTTCCTAGCTCACCGATAGATGCACCGAGCCAGTCAACCTCTGCTCTTTTCCTATTTTCATACATCCCTCCAGTGCTTTGTCCTACCCTCCTCTGAAGGACTGATCTAGGTTGCGTTGCTCTTTTCCTGACTCTCCCGTTGTCTTAGATTTACATTTTACATTTATTCATTTAGCAGACGCTTTTATCGAAAGCGACTCCCAAGAGAGAGCTTTACAAAAGTGCAAAGGTCACTGATCATAACAACGAGATAGCCCCAAACATTGCGGGCAGCCAAAACATGAAGCATACATTTTGAAAAACCAAATAAGTGCCAAAGGAAAGAACCGTAAGAGCATGCAGTTAAACAAGTTACAATTAAACAACAAGAGTGTAAGAGTGTACCTGTAGAAAAGCAATCAACAGTAGATATAGGGGATCAGATGGCTGAGCGGTTAGGGAGTCGGAGTATTAATCAGAAGGTTGTTGGTTCGATTCCTGGCCGTGCAAAATGACATTGTGTCCTTGGGCAAGGCACTTCACCCTACTTGCCTCGGGGGGAATGTCCCTGTACTTACTGTAAGTCACTCTGGATAAAAGCGTCTGCTAAATTACTAAATGTAAATGTAGATATCATGTCCAAAGACATGTGCACAATCTCTCTGTAAATGCTTTTAAGTTCTCATGCCAGTATAGAAAAGCATGTTGGTTATGGGTGGAACGGATACATGTAAATGTAAGGGTCCTTGATTCTCAAATGAGATTTTGACCATGTATGTACAATGTGACATTCTCCCCCATTTTTTGTTAAGCACACTCTAGGGTTAATGTAGATTTAGAAGTTGTAGTTTTTATAGGGTCTTAAGATTGCTAACTACTGTAAACAACTTGAGATGTTATAGTTGTTTTTGAATTAAAAGTGTGGGAAGTTATAAAATGACTGACACAAGCATGTGTCCGTGAAGATTCCTTGTGAATCCTGGCACAGTCAAAACAAAAGCAAAACTATTGACAAAAAAATACATGTTGTTTAACCTGAAAGCTTAGGCAACTGCCCTAAAGTATTGGCTCTGTTCTTTTACACTTTACAATTTATAGTAGAACAGTAAAATTGTCCTCTGTAAGAGTCCCAAAGAGTCATCTATGTACAACATTATTAGGTAACTTGGCACATCTGGAAAGTGTCACAACTTACCGTAGCAAAAAGGCAAGACTCTTAAACACAGCTGGTTAGTCTCTCATTTCCTCCTCTCTCCATTTGTCTCCTTAAACTGATAATAAGACCCCAGCCTGACATAACCCAGACATTGTGCATAGCGCCCCAGAAGGTTGTACAGAAATGGTTCTAAGGTTTAGTGCATGAAAGAATGAACAGGACACTTCAAGCCTCAATGCTAATGCTTCTAGTGGGCTCCAACTTGATGTTCTCCAGACACCCAAACAAAACCATAACTGAACCAAAGAGAGAGGGCCCCTTCCTCTTTGCAACCTTTCAGCTTAAGCCCTTCAGGGCAGGAATACAGTTAGCCATTAGCTTCACCTAGCCGCGCAAAAGGTCCCCTGTCTCGTCACATTGCGTTCAAGCAAACTTCCCCTCCATAGTCGTTTTCTCTAAAGTCAAATACCTGCTGGGAGGCGATCATTCACCCAGATGCTATTGTCATTCATGCGTTCTTCTGAAGGAAGTCTCGTGGATAGACAGGAGGCTTGGGCAGAGACAGACAAACCTGAGATTCCCTGTGAAAATCACTAGAGGCTTCCCTCTTGGCTCAACTCCCTCTTGGCTTTTCAAAAACATTCAAGCGGCCGGGAGACTAACCTTAGTTCCTTTCTCAGTTTTCTACAGGTAGATTCAAAATACAGTGCTGTCGCAAATTATTGTTAATATATGTATTTTTTAAGATATGTATTCAGAATGAACACCAGTTCCCATCAGTACAATTTATTTATCCTCTGAGAGAAATAGCGAGTATAAAAAAAAAAAGCAAGACATCTCGAATTCTGGCCAACTGTGAGCAATAACTGGTTCTACTGATGCATACTCAAATGCAAGTCATGCTATCTAATGAAGTTCAGGCTACAATGTGTTTCTCTTTTTTGTTGTCTGCTAGGAACTAGAATATACAAGATATGGAAAAGCTTAAGATCCTTCAGCTCCTTGTTTTATAGGGTTAAACAAGAACAGAATAGGGATTCTACAAGGCTCTCATAGAACATGAAAGAGAACCAGTGCCATTAAATGCTAATACCACATGGCTAGTGGTGTAATTTACTCAAACATTGTGGTACCTAAACAAAGAGTACCCTGTGGCTTGTCCTAAATGTAGTCTTTGTGTACCTGTTTGCCAACCACAGGAGCCATGCACATTAGCACACAGACCTGTTAACATGACGTTTTAAGTATAGTCCTGAGGAAAATGTTTCGGATTACAGAGTGCAGCCTTGCCATTATTTTCAAGGTGTCAACAAAGCCTTGTCTGTCTGCAGCCTTCAGGAAGTTGGCTCTGTTTGTATTTGTTTGTGTTCTGAAGAAGATAGATAAGTACATCTTGCAGTGTGGAAAGATTGTGTCTGTGTTTGTAAAAGAACAACCTGCTCTGTTTAACAACTTTAAAGTCATTAAAGTAAAAAGCATAATAATTGTATTAACTTCACTTGCTGAGTTTATAGACCTGTCAACTTTAATGCCCTTGGCTTTTGTGAACTGTGAACCTATACATTCTTACTGTGAATTGAATGTACATTAGAAAGGAGCTACACATTGTTGGGGAATCGGCTGTACTTAGTTCACAAACCAGGACTTCTGGGGTTCAATGAGAGAACTCAACTTGACTTTAGATAGGTCTTATATCTAGTCTTGAAAATAAGCCTTCCATGTGGGAACCGTGAAACATGACTCTCCTTTGTTTAGTGTGAAATCACCTTCATGTGGCGGAATGTGTGTTAATTTCCAAGCCTGAAAGTAACAGTTGCATTTGTGGACATTCATTGTGGTGTTGTAAAGAGTCCATGAGGTCACAAAATATATATTTTTCTTTCTGTTTTGGCCTGATTTGTATGTAGAATTATTGTATAGCATTCCTGTAGGCTGACAGAGCAAATGAGCCTCTCTGGCTTGTGAGGTTTGTGGGAGGTCATTGTATAGCAGTTTAAACGGCGAAACATTAATTACAATGACTGTGTAAAGCAATCAAAAGGTCATTTTTGACTACAGTCCTCATTTTACTCACATTTAGTTTATTTCAGTCTTCAAAAAATGCTTATAATACTTATAATTGCCCAACTGGCCAATTTTAGAAACCTTTAGTGAATGTGGTTAAAACAATTCCAATCTTATACCCAACCACACTAGGTCCAATTGATCCAACATCAGTCTTTTCTACCTCTAAAAATTTTCAAGTGAGGTACCCATGGTTTCCCTGGGGTGAGGGAAGGCCTTGACAAATGGGATGGGAGGGGTCAAGGCATGTTGAGATTTAGGGCAATTAATCCTCTCGAACCCCCATTGTGCAGTAAAACAAGACATTTACTCAACTGCATCAGGCTGAAGGACCTCATGAAGTGTCCTCATGGGAGATTGAGAAAAGCTGTCTTTGCAACCCTATTCACCAATCACCTCTGTAATTATGGTTAGGGTTTACGTGAAACTAGAACTTATGAGTCCAATAGATAAGAAATGCCAAGTGCTAAGCTATCTCTGCTGACGATGAAGAGATGATTGAAAGACATTTTATTTTCGTCTGTGTACAACAAAAAAGTTTGAAACTAATCATGCTTTTGAAAATATTCACATTTCAGGTTAATACCAATGGCTTTGTTGCAGTAGGGGAACCTACTCCAGAAGATGAGTACCTGGGAAAGATGCCAACCAGTTTTGGAATGATCGCAGCATTCCTTGGAGATCTTGACAACAGCGATGGAGTGGGAAAGGTTTACTTCCGTCAGGACAGCTCTACTGACGTGCTTTTGAAGACAGCCAATCACATCAGCGAGGCCTTTCCTCAAGACGATGAGATTGAGCCCATCCATGCCATTATAATCACCTGGGAGAACATAGCGGCAAACGGTATCCCAGAGCGAGGTGACAGGGAAGACACAAAGGTAACAGCCCATTTTAGCGTAGCAATAATTTTTTGCCGGTTTTCAAAAATATAGAAGGATTAAATTATGAATAATTAAGAACTTTTTGAAATTGCAAAAAAAAATTCTGAAGCAATTGCTATGCCAAATTGAATGGTTTCTAAAACGTCATTGGTTAAGTACTATAAAAGAGGAATTTCTATTACTTTTCCTGTTGGACACTGTACTCTTCCCTTTAAAAAGAATGTTATCTCCTGTGGTTTCTTGTAGAGGAACACTTTCCAGCTGGTTGTAGCCTCCATGGCATCTGCCTCCTACGCAATCATGTTCTATCCCAAGGATGGGCTGCAGTATGTGTCCACACCACTGGGGAGTGAGCATGAGGTCGTTCAGGGTGGGTTCAACCGAGGCCTGGTGAAGGGCTGGTTCTGGAGGACCAACCTGGGGGAATACTACCGCATCACCACCGGTGACGAGTCATCTGTCAGAGAGCTCCCCGAGTAGGCTGTCATCATCTGTCATTTTGTGTCTGCCTAGTGATCACTTTGTAAAGATTGACATGATAATGTGATTGTCAGTTTATGAACCAATGAAGTATGACGCACGATAGAAGTATGGTTTGACTGTTTTCAACATTTGAGTGAGGACATTCACTCTGTATACTTAGTCACAGATGTACTGTTGATGCAAGCAGGTCACATTACAATTCCTTGTATCTCCTCCTAGGCAGACCAACTCAGGCAGACAAGGTGTGTGGGTGTACGAGATCGGCACGTCCCCCATCTTCACCTCCATCTCCCCAGGCCTGGTCACCGACCTGCCTCCCAAGGAGATAGAGCCTGGGAGTGTTGCCACTGGGGCCGTTGTCCCTGTGTCACCCAGACAACCTGAGGAACAACAGAAAGTAGAGTTCCCAATGTACAAGCCAGAGGAGGAGCCTCTTACCGTTCGCCCAGTGCAGTACCAGCCCAGATATCCAGTTCAGTCAATACCCTCACGCTCCCAGCCAGAGAACCCTCAGGTGGTAGTAGTGGAAGAGGATGAGGACTTGGATGTGAACGGTGAGCATAAGGCAACCCATCCATATAAAAACTCAGTTAGTGAATGCAGTCAACTCAACTGAATGCAAAATAATCTCAATAAGGTCTTATAGGAAATCTGTGATACAAATGAGAGTATTGGTCAGTATTTAGTTTGTTCCGCCTTGAAATGTCATATGATACATTCCTGGGTTTGCCTTTGATTTCAACAGTGTTTGCTTACAACTTTGAGAGGTGTGCCAATAACAGGCTCAAGTGCTCTGCATTCGCTGACTGCAGGGACTACAAAGATGGCTACTGCTGCCACTGTAGGCCCGGTTTCTACGGCAATGGCAAGGACTGTGTGGCTGAAGGTAAGACCTCATAATGACTAAGAAAAAAAAGGTTTGTCAGGTTTGTTATTTATTGTAAGTCTCCTGATAAGCATATATCTAGAAATGTTGATGACATTGAGTTATTGAACTATGAACTAAAAACAAATAAATTATTCCGCTGAAGCAAACATCCATTGGTTCGTACAACTTCACAGGTAAACCACAGAGGATGAACGGGAAAGTGAACGGCAAAGTGTTTGTGGGCAACTCGCCTTCGCCAGTGGAGTTCACCAATAACGACCTGCACGCGTATGTTGTGGCCAATGATGGTAGGGCTTACGTAGCCATCAGCACCATTCCTGGGAACCTAGGACCGTCGCTGCAGCCCTTGTCATCTCTCGGTGGGGTCATCGGCTGGGCCTTTGCCTTAGAGCAGCCAGGCCACAAGAACGGCTTTGCTTCCATTGGTATGGCCCTCAACTGTTTTGGTTTAATGTTGAAGATGGCATTGGGAAATACTGTTATGAAATAAGGGGAAATGCTAAACAAACCACAGGTTTTGACTGCAGTTAGTTTTAAACATCTACAAGCAGGCCTTTTGAAAGCTGTTATAAATGATAAGGGTAATATATTTTGCTTCAACTTAGACAAGATTAAGCTTCAGAGAGAAAGACTTGAAGAACCTGGTAGCGTATTTTGGTTCACCATTTGCCTTGAAATGTTGTTCCACCTCATTGCTTGAAGGTTTATGGCTCGAAGTTAAAGCAGGGCAATGTAGAATATAATGGCATGTTAAATGCATGTTTCTGGTTTTTGTAGGTAAACTACAAAGCCTGTAGTTTTTAGCATTTTCAGCTTGGGCTTTTACTAGAAGGTACTTTGGTACTTTCACAGGTGCGTTCAAATACATAACTCACTTTCTGTCTGGCAATGTGTGAACAGAATTATACTGAAGATTTTTAAAACATTATTTCTACAGACAAAAGTTGTTACTAGGGGTGGGGTCTATTTTGTTTTTAGTTTCAGAAATCACTGGAAATATGTTTTCCAGTAATCTTTCGATGATCAGAAAATATGTTTTGTGATATGCCTATTGATTCTCTAGCTTTAGCTTTACCTGTTTATTTCCCTTTTACACTCTTGCACACACACACAGGTGGTGTGTTTTCTAGGCAGGCTGAGGTGACATTTCAGCCAGGCAATGAGAGGCTGACCATCAAGCAGGATTTCAAGGGTATTGACGAACATGACCACTTAGTGGTCAGTACCGAGCTGGAGGGCCGACTGCCCGAGGTACCACGAGGATCTTCAGTGCAGATAGACCCTTACAAGGAGATCTACCAGTACACCACCAACCGTAAGGTTATTCCTTCAGTTTTATTCTGGAATTATTTTTGAAAAGATTTGTCAAATTTTGTTAGCCGAATGGATCCTAGAAGTTATATTTTATGTTTACCAACTGCTGTACCATTTTTGTTATGTAAAAATGCAACGTAAAGTTTAGTGATATTTGTGATTTTCCATCTTGAAAATTATGTTTCCCGGAGATAAACCAAAGATGGTCAATAATGTATTTACTAAACATAAATAGAATTGTAACTGATTCAGCAGGTAATAATGAGTGTTTGAGTACGCCTCTCATCAATGGTGACGCAGTATTGTTTTTTGTTCCCCACGCCAACCTCTATGTCCCCAATCTTTTTTCTTAAGATATCACCTCATCCTCCAACCGTGCCTACACTGTCAGCCTGCCCAATGGAAGTGTTCAGACCAGTAACTACCAGTGGCGCCAAACCATCACCTTCCAAACCTGCCAGCACAACGAGTCCTTCAGGTCATCCCCGGCCACCCAGCTGCTCAGTGTTGACCAGGTGTTTGTCATGTACGACACCAGCAACCAATTGATCCGTTATGCCATGAGCAACAAGATTGGCTCCGTTCACAGTGAGTGGTGACCACTTTGCTTTGAACTCCTGTGAATCGTTTGTGTCATTGTGCCAGTTTAGATTTTCATTTCAAAATTTCTATAAAAGACAGGTGTTTTTTAGTTGTTTTTTGACAAATCAAATTTCTTACACCACTAATGAAATTCACAGATAAAAACTAATCCAGTTCATGCAGTTGTTCATGCAGTTGTAATGGAACCTACTACGATCTGCTATGCATGTTGATGAAGAACATAAAACCTGAAGAAACCTTTATTAATCTCACAAATTGTGATGCACGCACAATGCTTTCACCCTGTATGTGAGATTTGTTGTACATGGTTGGCTAAAAGTCTTCAAGACAAACGTTTGATGCTTGACCGGTGCTTGGGCGGTGAAAGCTATGTGCGTGGGTTTGAAGCAAGATCTTAGGATTTAATGCTTTACCGCTATACATTCCGATGGAATTTGCAGCAGTAGCATGTCTCCTTCCGAGTGAAATTATTTCACTCCTAATACTCACAAGCAGTACATACTACTAATTTCTCTTTTTTCTTTGTTTAAATATTAGTGACATACAAATAACACCATCTGACCATCTGTAATCCAACATATTGCTTCAGTTTCTCCGTTTAAGAACCTTTTGATAAGGGGTTAGGTTGTTAACGGCTTTCGGGTTAACCATTGGCCACATTGCAGTTCACATAAAGCTATTTACCAGCGGCGGGAGGTGTGAATGAAGGGATGAAAGGAAGCGCTCCAGTGGGGGGGGGGGAAGGGTAGTGCAGGAGGCTTATACAAACTTCACTCAGCTGGGGTTTTAAGAGAAAAAAGTGGAACACCTGTGGTGAATTTCTTGCGTGAGCTGATGGGGGTCTGCAGGAACTGAGAACTTCAAACGTGCCCCCCTCTAATTAGCAGCTGTCTAATAAGCGGACGTTGTGACTCTTCTAATGGTGCATGTCCACCCCAGCTAACAAAATAACGTCCCCAGGACGTCCCCTGAGCGTCCCCGAATGTTATTAGGACGTCGCAAGGGAACGTCCCCATGACTTTTTTTTGTAGGGTCCCCTGAATGTCCCGGAGACGTCGCAGACAAACGTCCCCTGGATGTCCATGTAACGTCCTCATAACATTTAGGGGACGTTCAGGGGACGTTTGTATGCAACGTCATAGGGACGTTCCCTTGCGACATCCTGATAACCTTCGCATACCAAATGCAGAATCAATTTCTCAACCTTAATTTGTAGTCACATTCATGCATATAATGGATATTTATTGTATACAAAGTATAAAATGCATATTACCTCGTAAAATGTAGCCTATAATGCAAAAATAAACTGAATGTCTTTACTTAAACTTAACAATGTAATTTTACTTCTTAATTTTTTTGTATCAACTTTAAGTATAACAGGTTTAATTGTATAACATACAATACACAATAACAATTGTGTATTGTAACTTATTATGTGTATGCTTATGAAAAAAACACACGATTTACAGTATAAACAAACACTTTATTTAAATGCATTTTAAAAGCCTGAATTAATTTTCTTATATTTCAATTGTGTCAACCCCTCCTCCCTCATCCTCTCCCTCCTCCTTGTCCTCCACCAGTTTGTCCGGAATCAACACCTGCAACATGAATTAGCTACAGTTAGACAGCAGATCAAATGCAAAGAACTTTAAGTGGAATTGCATTTTATCGATATAATGCTCCTGGAGTTATTTTTAGGACCGTAACAAGTGAAACGGAAAGCTTCCCTGACCTTCATTATCCAGATATTTACAACCATCTAACTAATCAACTTTCCTTCATCTACTCATCGTGAACATTTGTCCAACGTAGCAACAGTAACTAAGAGATCATGAGCGTCTGAGTCCATAACCAGGACAACAATGACGCTAAGTGGCAATGACCATAGATATATATAAACACTACATGTCTCGTCCGCGTTGCCAGACAACGGAGTCGAACGTCCGCACATGGCAGCCATCTTGCTACAGTGAACTCGCTCACCCATAACATTGGGTTGGTGCTACATTTACTTTTTAAATAACCACAACTTGCTCAATTTTCAACCGATTTTTAAACGGTTTGGTTTGTTATCAACGTCAGAGCTGTAGCTATGCCACTGCATTAAATTTCTTTTTCTGTTTTTTATTACATAATTTTTCATAAGTATGCAGTGGCATAGCTACAGCTCTGACGTTGATAACAAACCAAACCGTTTAAAAATCGGTTGAAAATTGAGCAAGTTGTGGTTATTTAAAAAGTACATGAAGCACCAACCAAATGTTATGGGTGAAGTTCACTGTAGCAAGATGGCCGTCATGTGCGGACGTTCTAGACTCCGCCGTAAGACATCTAGTGTTTATATATATATATATATCTATGGCAATGACCGCCAACTGTCATTATGATACTTTTCTTGCAAAATGTCTTGGTTCATTGTAGCTCTAGTTTAACTGTCCAAAAGTAGCTTGCTATTCTTTGAGCTACTTGACTAGCTCTTGACTAGCTGTAGCCTTCACCTGTCCAATAGTAGCCTCAATTGTTTTGTATTTTCTGTATCCTTAAAGAGATGACACCATTAGTGTGTAGGCATCCGATTTAGAACTAGCTAGTGCTATCGATAACATTGTTAGTTAGCTACTGTACAAATTAAGACGATACGACGTCTCAATTTAGCCTACTTAGAAAACCAGTGCCAACTCAAATTGGCAAGAAATTAATATACATTAATTTTCGATATGGCTATTTCATTGGATAAACATACAAATACATGGATAGTAGAGCTAAAGTATGTATTAAAACTAGGGCTGTCAAGCGATTAAAATATTTTATCGCATTATTTCACATGATTAATCGCAAACTATTTAATCTATTAAAATGTTACCCCAGTAAATTATAAAAAAACAAAACATTAACAGGGTGTTCTTAAAAACTTCAAATAGGCTTAACTAACTTAAATTGTGAAGGAGTTTTATTCACTCACAAACTATACTGCTGTAGCTATAATAAACATCCACAAAGTTAGACTTCTGGAAAATAAAATACATTTAAGACATGTTGTCTCATAGTACATAGTACTACAATATCCTGCTCCATAATATTCAAATGTCACTCAAACATACTTCAGATACTAATGCAACCACAGATTGACCTTAATATTGAACAAGACAATTTGTCTTTTGTGAACCTAGTCAGCTGCTCGCTTCTTTTGGGAGTGTTGTCTGACATTTGTTACAGGAGCGAATGCTGCTGCTGCTACTGCTACAGTGCCAACACTACTGCTGCTAGCTGTGTGCTTTGCTTGCATCTGATAGTGTAGGCTGGAAGTACTCTGGAGATAACTAAACTCAGCCTGACAATCAGTACACACAGCCTTAGTTTTGTCAATAGAGCCGTCTCGCAACTTCTTGAAATAGAACTTCCCATCTAAAAGCCCTCTCTCCATCATTCAGTTACGGTCGGTAGTCAAACTCATGTGAAAACAGGTAATTCCCAGGGTCAAAAAGAAACCCGCGTTAACGGCACTATTTATTTTTGACGCGTTATAGTGAGATTGCGTTAACGCGTTAGTAACGCATTAACTTTGAAAGCCCTAATCAAAACATATTTACCTTAAATTCTGTCCTTCGGGTGGCCCACCTTCACAGGAGTGCGCTTTACTCTAAACTAGCCAACTAAAAAACAAAATGATAAACACAATAATTAAGAACTAAACTATCAACACTAAAACTTAAGTTGAAGATATATTTACACAAATTGATTATCAAACGGTATTATAGCTATAAATGAAGGATGCGGTATCAAAACGTTTTGCTGTCTCTCAACGGCTTCTTCACTCAACAACAGGGTTCACGTCACAATCGATGACGTCCGCAGGGATTTGTTGTAATAGGCTAGTATGGAACATTTCTAGAGATGCGGGCTGGTGCTTGGATGCAGCTTAGATGTTTTGTTTCAGTGATGGTACTTCACAAAATTATTTATTACTATAATGTATTACTTTGCTCAAATGCAAGTTACTGGTACCATATAAAACAATTGATTTAATACTGTACAGTTTCCACAGTGACAGTAGGCTATAGCTCAAGCAAGTCACATAAAAGAATGACACACAAACGAAAATATCCATTCGGAATTTAGGTGGTTACGTTATGACCAACGAGTGACGTTATGGAACCCCCGAAAGTTTTAAACATAATGGCTGGGTTTCCCAGATTCGTTAAGAAGCTCTTAAGCGAACGTTCTTAGAACGCTCTTAAGAAGCTCTTAGCGTTAAGAGCTTCTTAACGGATCTGGGAAACCCAGCCAATGTCATATCATAACCAACCAGGGACGTTCCTGGAACGTTCCTGGAACGTCCCAAATGTCCCCCAAAGGTTTTTAACATAATGTCGTATCATAACCAACCAGGGACGTTCCTGGAATTTAAAAATAAATGTCTATAACTGACTAAATTGTGACCTTTTAGGAACTTTACTAACGTCCAGAGAACGTCCTAAGGACTTCCTAAGGATAACGTATAGGTATAACCTATAGGGGACCAAATAGGAACGTCACCGAACGTCCCCAGGGGCCGGTATTTCAAAATGATCTCACAGGATTAATCCTCCTGGATTGGATTAAATCCTGATCAGATCCTAAAAACTGGTATTTCAAAGCAAATCTGATCCTGATGATTCAGATTCGGGAATCCAATCCTGCCTTTGATCCGGATAAAAGACTGCTGTATTTCAAAACTTTAGTGGGAAACAGGGGTGCAGATGGAATTTTGGAACTGGGGGGACCAAGCTGTCAGCAAATGATAAGTTATTTTGTGTAATATATATATATATATATATATTACGTGTATATATATATTACACAAAATAACTAATTGAGTTGGAATATATACATGCAATATATATATATACATGCAACGTTTGAACATATGCAATGTTTGAACATATGTCAATCATGCACCAAAACTTCATGCCCTCTGCAAATGTTTTATTTAAACATTTGCTGATCTCAGCAGGATGTAAATTATTCCAAATATAACAATGTGTATGTAAACGGTATAAAGTATAAACACTTAAACAATAGATTTACATGAATAAAAATAAGTACAGCCTAAATAGTATGAAATGTGAAATGAAATGTACACTTTAAATTCAATATTCGAAATTCCCTCTGCAATTATTACTTTTTTTTTTTTCTTTTTCAATAATAAACGAAAAAAAAAAAAAAAACTCACCAGCCAAACAAATTTACCCTCTAGAAGCAGACTCAATAGCTCCCAAAAACATCTATCCTCCTTTAATTTCCCGGAACATATTGCTGGGCTGTCTGTCTTATCTATCTAGTTTGTCAAGTCTGTCTTGTGTCTTTACGAGCAGTGCTCGAATGATCTTTCTGTCTTTAAGTTGGTCTCTCTCTATCAAAATGTTGGCATAGCCGAACAAGGCTATACAATGAAATAGCCTAAGCGCAAGTGGCTTTTTTGCTTAGTATGCGCATGGTAGGCCTAGGCTATAACTTGAGAAATGCACATATATAATATATTTTCTTGTTGCTGCATAAATGGATTCCTTGGAAGTAATTTCAACAACCGACATGCAAACAGGTCAGGGGTAACAAAAGTGAGAACGATACGGTGAACCCCCGACCCTGTAGGGGGTCTTGGGGCATGCTCCCCCGGTAGAAAATGTCTTAAAATTTAAAGTTAAACGCATTAATCTAGTGCACTTTGAGAGCATAATTAAGAGGCTAGATCAATGTAGATCTAGCCCCCCCCCCACAAAGGTGAGGAGTTTGCATGAATGCAACATATTGTTGATTGTAATAGTCTGGTTCATAATTTGAACCAGACCATTCATGGTTCATTCATGGTTCATAATTTGAACCAGACCACCGATATTTACCTTCATAAATTCTTCTTCATGTCCTCTGCCTCAGTAAAACTAGTCGCCTGGCTAGAACTAGCTGTTGCTAGTGCCATATTTTCTGATTCTAAATCTGCAACTATTTGTAGTTTTTGGTGGTAAAACCGAAACTTGTAAGTAAGTAAGTAAGTAAGACTTTATTTATATAGCACATTTCATACAAGAATTGTAGCTCAAGGTGCTTTACATAAAATCAATAAAAACAATAAAAACAATAATACTAGTGATAAAAGTAATAATAAAAATAGCAACAATAATATAACTAATAAAAGTAGTAAAACCCTTCTGAGATAAAATTACTTAAATGCTTTGGTAAAAAGGTAGGTTTTAAGCTGTCTTTAAAAAATGTCTAGCGTGTTTGCTTCCCTAATAATTATGGGTAATTTGTTCCATAGTTTTGGGGCATAATTAGCAAAGGCCAAATCACCAATCTTCTTATGACTGCTTCTGGTGACCTCTAATAGGCCTGCATTTGATGATCGCAGTGTTCTAGCTGGTGTGTAGTTTATAAGGGAGTTAGCAATGTAGCTAGGTCCTTGTCCGTGTAGAGCTTTGTATATGAGGAAAAGGACCTTAAAGTCAATTCTGAAGGTAACAGGGAGCCAGTGTAAAGTAGCTAGGACAGGACTAATGTGTTCTCTCCTTTTAGTTTTGGTTAATAATCTAGCTGCAGAATTTTGAATGAGCTGTAGTCTTTCAGTGGTTTTCTTGGTAAGACCAGTGAAAAGTGCGTTACAGTAGTCCAGCCGGCTGGATATAAAAGCATGAATTAACTTCTCTGCATCATTTTGGTTCATGAATGGTCGTACCTTTGCTATATTCCTCAGGTGAAAGAAAGCTGTTTTGGTCACTTAATTTATGTGAGAGTTGAAATTCAAATCTGAGTCCAGGATTACACAGAGACTCGTCAACTCTGGTTTAAGACCTAAGTGGTTTAAGCCTCCTAGATTCTTAGTAAGCATCTCTCTTTTGGATTTGGGGCCACATAGTAGGACTTCGGTTTTGTCTTCATTTAATTTAAGAAAGTTATCATTCATCCATTTGTTTATTGCCAACAGGCAGTTGGTAATGGAATTGATGGCCGTTGCATCGTATATAGTTGTGCGTCATCTGCATAGCTATGGAAATCTATGTTATGTTCTCTGATTATGTTGCCGAGTGGTAACGTATAAAGAGAAAAAAGTTATGGACCTAAGCAACTTCCTTGAGCAACCCCATAGCAGTTCTCATGTTTCTTGGACCTATGGCCTCCTAAACTAACATAAAACTTCCTTCCTGTGATATATGATTTTATCCAGTTCAATACACTATCCATGAACCCAATAAGCTTTTCCAGTCTATTGATTAGGATGTCGTGATCAATGGTATCAAATGCTGCACTAAGATCTAGCAGGATAAGGATAGAGACTTTATTTGCATCAGAGTTTAATCTGAGGTCGCTAATTATTTTGGTGAGAGCAGTTTCAGTACTGTGATATTTCCTGAAACCTGACTGCGAGACTTCCAGGATGTTATTTTCTTCAAGAAAAGAATTTAATTGGACTAAAACTATCTTTTCCAGTACTTTACTTATAAATGGAAGGTTTGATATTGGTCTGTAATTTGCAAGTATACCGTTATCCAATTTCGGTTTCTTTAAAAGGGGCTTTACAACAGCTGTTTTGAAGGCATCTGGGAAGACGCTAGTTCTAAGGGATGTGTTTATAATCTCTAGCACCGGACCTGAGACATTATCAAACACTCGCTTAAAGAATGTTGTGGGTATAGGATCAATATCTGAGGTTGTGGAGTTACATTCGCTGACAATTTTGGAAAGTTCACTAAGTGTGATACAGGTAAATGTGCTCATGGTTATGTTGCAGAATCTACTGATGTCAGTTTCGACCCCACTATTAATTATACTAGCTCTGACTAGCTCTGACAAAGTTATTTTGTTCTTGAAGAACAAAGCAAGCTCTTTACATTTAACTGCTGAGGAAGGGGGTGGGACAGGGACAGTGTTTAACAGCTGGTCAATGGTGGAGAAAATAACTCTGTAATTTCTGGCATTTTCTGTAATAATGTTGGAGAAATATTCTCTCTTTGCTAGACGGGTGGTTTTGTTATAGGTGGTTAGTGTATCTTTGTAGATATTGTAGTGGATAGTGATCTTTGTTTTCCTCCATTTTCTCTCTGCTGCACGGCATTTTCTTTTCGTTTCACTAACATTTTTATTTCTCAGCCATGGGGAGGTTCTGCTTGTGCACTTCTTTTTGGTTTTTAGTGGTGCAACAGAGTCTAACACAGTTAATAGTGCATCATTGAGGTTCTCTACCATTTAATTCAGAGAGCAATCATGATTAGTTGGCTCATATAGAGCGAATTGTTCAGAAAATTTCATCATGGCCGTATCGTCTAAATTTCTTCTTTTGGCTAAGAATTCTTTTGTGTTTATTGTTAGGATGATTTCCACATTAAAAAGTATATAATGATGGTCTGAGAGGGGTAGATCAGTTATCGAAATATTATCTAGTGTGTTTCCGTGCTGGTGTGTTGGGTCTGTTATGTGTTGAGTTAGATCGAAACTGTCGAGGAGATTTAAGAGCTCAATAGTTCTTGGGTCTGCTTTTTTATTTACTTGGATATTTAAGTCTCCGTTTAAAACTACTTTGTCGTATCTAGTGACACATAGTGATAATAGTGCAGAGAATTCTTGTATGAATATTGGCGAGTGCTTGGGTGGCCGATATATAATAACAAAAAGTATTGATTCGATTTTGAGCTCTATAGCAAGATATTCATATGATGTGAATTCACCTAGCTCAGTAATTTTGAACAACAGTTTAGAGGAGAAAATTGCTGCGACTCCTCCACCTTTTTTTGATTTCCTAGAAACTTGGTGAAAGCTGTATTCGGGCGGACACGCTTCTATCAGAGTTGCTGTTGCCGTGTCATTGTTTAGCCAGGTTTCTGTTAGACAGATGCAGTCTAAGTTGTTTTCTTTGATCAGATCATTAACTAGAAATGTTTTGTTATTTAGTGATCTAACATTGAGAAGGGCCAGTTTCATCTGTGGGGTATTAACAGATAAAACAGGGGTTGATAAATCTGTTGGAAGAATATGGATAGTTCTGTGACTTCTAACACTAGTTTCAGGTTTGTAACCATGCATTTTACCATGCCATTTTCTGTTTGTGATGATGACCGGTATGTCTATGAAATAGCATGGTGGCTGTCCTAGCGTAGCTTTTCTTTGGGAAAGTCTATGTCACTGAGCTGTTCCATCACAAGGGAATTCATCCGGGGGGTGCAGATCTGTGCAAGGCCCATGTCCTTGCAGGAGGCTGTTTGAATGTTCTTGTTCGATGGGAGGTTGTTTGGGATGCGTCAGTCAGCTTAGACATAACAGGTATAGGGAGAGAAACTTGATTTGTGGTCAGGAGCATGTGACTGATGTTTGTTGTCAGGGCCGAATATGAATTCAACCTAGGTGGTCTTTTTTTCGGTGGCATAACTGACAGTGATATTTATATTTAAGGTGTATTAGGTGACTTCTTCGGACTTGCAAGGGCTGTCAAATCGATCGTATGCGGGTTGCTCACACATAGCCTAGTGGTGCAGTGGTGAAGTGCAGTGGAAGGCTCAGGTCTAGTACCTCCCGTAGTAGCCTATATTTTAATTTAACGTCTTTAATGGTAAGAGACCGCGGCACACAGGGATGGAAAATGAGCCTTGTTTAAGATCAAATTACAATGCAACATATGGCAGACACCTTCAGATATGAGAGACCCCCTCAGATTTTTTACTTTGTTGCTTTCATGGGAGCCAGTCCTCTGTATGGGAGCTCGGCTCCCTCTGGCTACCACGTAATTCGAGCACTGAATGAAAGGGAGCGAGCCAAACATTTCAATTTTAAGCAGCCGAACGGGCCTACCAACGTCATCTCCATGACAACCAGGAAGACGCCAAGCCTAAAAGCACAAACGCCGGCTCCAAAAATACTTTAAATAAGAATAATGCACTTTTTTTCTCAAAAGTGTTGTAGTACTTTTGTGTGGCCAACGTTACATATGCTAATACACGCTAATGAGGGCCGGCCCAAGGCATAAGCGAACTAAGCGGCTGCTTAGGGTCCCCATGGCCACCAGAGGGCCTCCAAGAACACATTAAATTACAGTTTGATGTACCGTGATTCTTCAATTAAGCGCTGCTCTCGATTAAATGCTGCACCAAAAATGTACATTGTGTAATAAACGCCGCCTCAGAAATACGGTAGGAGTAGCATGTCCTGAAATACCCAGTAGCAGCATGTCATTTTAATGAACATTCTCTTGTGTTGCACTAGGAGTCCACTGTTAGGGTTAGGATAGGCTGCATTATGGAAGCTTATGAAAAAATAGCCAGAAAACGAATAGCAGTCTAGCCTAGCTATTGAAAGAACTGGAGAAGCAGGTGCTCTTGCGTTAGAAAGCTGATCTAGTTTACAGGCTACAGAAGGTAGTCTAGGTGTTTTTGCTATCTAGCTGTTCTTGCATTCCTTGCAAATCAGCATTAATAAAAAGCAGATGAGATAGAGCTGGCTAGTCTAACTAACATTGACATTTGCTCGTTGCTTAATCAGTGATTTAGTAGACCGTACTGTTCAAACTATTTAAGAACATTTAATGTAGCGAACTAACACGTTAGCATGCTAGTGCAGCTAGCCTATAGAATACCTTATTTCTTCAAGTATACGTCGCCCTCAAATAAACGCTGCCCTCAAATAAACGGCGCAACAAACTGATGGAAAAAATTATGTGTAATACATTTAATAAAAGAAAATACGGTAATCAAGAAAAAATTATAATAATTGGCGACGCGGAGGGGCCCCCAAATAAATTTTGCTTAAGGCCCCATAAAGGCTTGGGCCGGCCCTGACGCTAACATTGCCTAAACAGCTGTGCAGTTATTAACTGATGCTTGTCGCCTTACGTAGGGAGAGTGGTGGGGAAGGATCGGGGTCGCTAGAAATCTGGGGGGAACATGTTCCCCCGTCCCCAGTGCCATCTGCGCGCATGATGGGAAATCTGGATCAGTTTGATCCTAAAAATCAGGATTACCCAGATCCAACCTCAGAGGTGGATTTGAGGTTGATTACATGTAAAGGTTTGAACAGCCTAAGTGTAACTGCTGCCAAAGGTTTTTTGTTTGATACAGATATAGCTAAGCTTCACTGCTGTTTGATCAATGTTCATTTTCTTTGCACGTTCCTTTCTTTTTCAGCAAACACCGTGAAAATGAATGCCCTATTTAAGTAACAGTTTTTTGTTAAGTTATACCCACTGATAAAGGCCTCCACTGAAAATCAGTCAAATGTATTTATTAACATGCATTCAGTACACACACTTAATTTTCATAGCCAAAGCTCAAAAGGTTATGCCATTTGGAGCAGGTCTGTGTTAACTGGCTGTCTTCTCTTTCCACAAAAATCTGTAGAGAAAAACAAATATTACGGTTTTAGGGCTGTCTCTTTTGTTGACAACTGTTTCCTAAAAATATATGTACAACACATTTTTTTATCTACACACAATGCCTTGTGAGTAAATGCATTAAAATGTGAACTGTGGACCGCGACATACCGACGCTACCCTTTTTACTAACTTGTTAGCTCCTTAACACAGAAGTCAATGGAGCAGCGTTAGCTCGCATTAGCGCAAACACAGCTTTATTTGACTTCGTCAAGCTCTTCTTCAACTTTGTGATAATTTACATAATTTGCCTTTCATCTAGTCTTAGGACGCATTAACACTGACCAAGATTATACTTACATTTAGAGACAACAGTTAGGCCAACTTCTCATTTCTTTGGTAAAATGTTCGCTCCGATGTTCGTTTCCTATCTGTGATCCAGGGGGCGGGACGGATTTAATGGAGCTAAATCAGGGCCAAATGTTTAGTTAATTCGAAAAAATCTTTAGTCGAAAAACAAAAGCTTGACATTAAAAATTTGCGTTTTGGTCGAAAACTTGAAAAATAAAACCATGTATTCAAAGAAAAAATAAGTGTACTTTTTTTTTTTCAGGTTGAATAAAATGTCGATTAAATTCTGGAATTATTTTGAATAAGTTATACTTTTTCACTTTCATATTTTCACATAGTTTCACATTTCATGTTTTCGATTCAAAACTTTTTTTAACGGCTTCAAAAATTTTCTTTGAGTTTCATTATTTATTTTTCAGTTTTTTCTTTTCAGTTTCAGACTTTTGGCTCCGATTTTGCATAGGGGGCGCGGCTTCAACTCAGAGGCGGGAATTATGAGTGACAAGCCTAACAAAGAGGCAGAAGACTCGGCAGTCGGCATGTCGTCCGCTCCGCCAACCCAGTCTCATACTTCTGCGTATCTATGACACGGGTTTACACATCTATTTTGGGTGCCATATTACATTTACATTTAGTCATTTAGCAGACGCTCTTATCCAGAGCGACTTACAGTAAGTACAGGGACGTTCTCCCCAAGGCAAGTAGGGTGAAGTGCCTTGCCCAAGGACACAACGTCATGTGCACCGACCGGGAATCGAACTGGCAACCTTCAGATTACTAGCCCAACTCCCTCACCGCTCAGTCACCTGACTCTCTACATATATACGCCAAATCGCAGTTTTGTGTGCAGTTTATACTCAAATTCCTCCCATCCATTTCTATCAACAGAAAATGCGCCTTTATCACTCGCAGAACTTCATTAACTCTTTATCCATTATCCGTCATCACTCAGACTCAGATTTTACGGAGATTCACAATATCGAAGCTTCCAAATTTATTTTTTATACATTTTTGTGGGGTAATTTTCACCTCAACCACCTTTAAATAACAACCAATAATTATTATTTGCCACCAACACCAAGCAGCATTCTTGTAAATAAAAGTAAGAAAAAAAGATAGGCACACACACACAGGAAATATGGCCAGGTTCTTGCCAGCTATGGAAGGGTGGGCTGTGGAGATTTAAAAAAATGAATTCTGATTTAACTCTTTATAACTCGAGACAACTATCATCTCAATATTTACCACACACGTTTAATTAGTGATCTCCAATTTGGCGTATATATGGCACGCAAAATAGATGGGTAAACCCGTATCATAGATACGCAGAAGTATGAGACTGGGTTGGCGGAGCGGACGCCATGCCGACTGCCGAATCTTTTACCTCTTTGTTAGGCTGTCACTCATAATTCCTGACTCTGAGTTTAAACCACGCCCCCTACGCAAAATCGGGGCCAAAAGTATTTTTGAATCTGAAAACATGAAATGTGAAACTATGTGAAAATATGAAAGTGAAAAATGAAAATGTATAACTTATTCAAAGCAATTCCAGAATTTATTAGAAATGTCATTCAACCTGTACAATAAATTGGTACACTCATTTTTTCTTTGAATACATGGTTTTATTTTTCAAGTTTTCGACCAAAACGTACATTTTCAATGTCAAGCTTTATTTTTTATTTTTTTTATTATAATTAAATAAAATATACAATAAAATTAAATATAAGTTGCCAGAAATAAAATATAAGTAGCTAAATTACATAATGAAAATACAAATATTACAAAAGATACAAATGTACAAGGTAGAATTGTGTAGATGTAATGTGTTTTTAGCAGGAAGTCATTTAGTCAGTGTGGACCCTTGGCCTTGTTGAAGAGGCCAACAGCGGAAGGGAAAAAACAGTTTTTGTGGCGTGAAGTATTGGTCCTGATGGACCGCAGCCTTCTGCAGGAGGGGAGTGACTGAAACAGGGAGTGGCCAGGGTGGTAAGAGTCGGACACAATCTTCCTTGCTCGCCTCAGGGTCCTCGAGTTATGCAGGTCCTCGAGGGAAGGCAGATTGCAGCCAATCACCTTCTCAGCAGTGCGGATGATACGCCGCAGCCTGCTCTTGTCCTTGGCAGTGGCAGCAGCGTACCAGACGATGATGGAGGAGGTGAGGATGGACTCAATGATGGCTGAGTAGAAGTGCACCATCATTGTCTTTGGCAGGTTGAATTTCTTCAGTTGCCGAAGGAAGTACATCCTCTGTTGTGCTTTCTTGATGAGGGAGCCGATGTTCAGTTCCCACTTGAGGTCCTGGGAGAGGATAGTGCCCAGGAAGCGGAAGGACTCCACAGTGTTGACTGGGGAGTCACTCAGGGTGATGGGGGTGAGTGGGGCTGTGTTCTTCCTGAAGTCCACAACCATCTCCACTGTCTTGAGAGCATTGAGCTCTAGGTTGTCCTGGCTGCACCAGGTCCCCAGGTTGGCCGCTTCCCAGCTATAATCAGACTCGTCTCCACCAGAGTTGAGCCCAATAAGGGTGGTGTCGTCCGCAAACTTCAGGAGTTTGACAGACGGATGACTGGAGGTGCAGCTGTTGGTGTACAGGGAGAAGAGCAGGTGTACAGGGAGAAGAGTACAAGTTATATCAGTTATATCAATCATTATTGATATAAATATAAAAGCTCCTGTCTCGATCAAAATACAGCTTTTACACACATGACGCAAGGAAAAAAATATTCATCAGAATAAACATTGACATGTGTACTAAACTTTTAATATATTACTCGAACTATGCAAATCTATCGCTACGTTATGGCTAGCCACTACACATTTACTGTAAGGCTAGCGAGTGACTGCCAGTCAGCATTTCAACGTTGAATGACAATCGTGTGCCGGGTGAGCTAGACTATGCAGCTAGCACAGAAAAAAGTTACGTAATGTGGCCTCGGAAATCCTGCGCCGGGCATCATTTTTTTTGTTAACGTTTCTGCGATCGTACAGAGACGTATCAAACAAGACTGAGTGTGCAGACACACATACGATAAGTTTCCCCTCCATCTTGAAACTGAGAAACCTAGAAAATGTTTACCATGACGAACGATTGGCCAATGCCAGCGTTTAATGCTCCTCATTTACATAAAGTTGAGAAAATCCAGGTTGCTCCACTCGCATTCCCACAATGCCCTACGCGAGCGTTGACAATGGCTGTTTATCAATCTGAAGAACGCTAGAATGTACTTGCGTTCTTGAGAAGAACGTTCTTGCCAAGAACCGCAAGGACGGAGAATGAATTGAGATGCAGGTTTTCTTTGCTATTGCGCAATACCCTGGACTTGCTAGCTAGGTTATCGAAAAGTCGGAGCAAATTTACGAATTTGCCATTTCATCAATAAAATAAGCACATTTTCAGCATCTACACTGCCCATTTTTGGTCACATTTTAATTCAGATGCAGATTTTCACGTACCGTTAGCTGAAATATGAATCATAAATGAGTCATTGGCGACTTGTGTCCTTTGGATTGGAACCATACTTGGGCAATGAAAGATTACGTCAAACGAGTTTGCAAGAACACAATAACGGAGAAAAACGTGGATTGATAAACAGCCAATGAATTGGAAGCCCCCGCCCACTCCGTTGTAGTGGACACGCACCGTTACGTTCATTGTCAATGGAACCGGGTGTTGACGCGCGTCGGGCATTGTGGGAAGGCGAGCGGAGTGGAGCAAGCTGGATTTTCTCAAATTAATATTTATGCGTTAAACGCTGGCCTTGGCCAATCGGATTGGTTTCTTGCAAAGTAGCAACCGTTGGCCATTCTAAACATTTCTAGTTTTCACAGTTTCAGGATGGAGGAGAAACTTATCGTGTGTGGCTGCACACCCAGTCCTGTTCACCCTTACAAAATATAAGTATACTTCAAATTTGTAAGTATACTTAAGTATAAAAAGTATACTATTATCATGGTCCTTAAAGTATACTAGCAGTGTACTTATTTATATACTAGCAGTGCACTTATTTATATACTATTTTTTTTTACTAAGTAAACGGAATTGGCCCAGTTTTTAGGTCATTTAGTACACTTATAGTGTATTTGAAGTTTACTTTAGAATACTGTAAAGTAGTCTGTGTAGTGCACTTTTAGTATCTCAAAATATACCTTTGAATACTCTGAAGTAACCTGTGTAGTGCACTTTCAGTTCAGGAAGTATACATCCTGAAGTAGGCCTACCTCAAAGTATACTTTGGAATACTTTCAAGCGCACTTTCAATTAATGTAAGTATTTCAAGAAGTACACTTAATAAATGTCCATTTATTATGATTTACTAATATATTTAAATGTTTAGGGGCCCCTCAAACGCCGCCGATCTTGCGTCCCTTGACGAAAACGTGGGCCCTCGCCGAATGAGACTGCAGATTATTAGCTGAAAGAAGCTATTTACTGCGTATGCTCTCACGTTGCAATAATCCAGCACTTCTTATCAAACGTAACAGTCATTTGACAGATGGTTACAATGGTAAACCAGCACAACAATGACAATTACCACACAACACATTCTACATTCTAAGCAGACACATTATAAAAACACAATTCATGAAGTTACATTTGTATTTTGAACAAATGGGAAAACGAATTTTAACACTATTTACCCCCTTGCATCATGGGAATTGACCAGCCAATGAGCCACGCTATCTGAATTATTTCACGTCGTTATTCGTTCTTCAGTCAGTTTGACAGTATAACCTTCAAATACATAATGCAGCCCTTCTGTCTGCTTATTTCTCAAGCAGCTTTTTTGTTTTTTTCCAGTAATACTCCAATTGATAATTATTAGTATAGTATAAGAGTATAGAGCTTCAAAATGTATAGGCGGAAATCCCGGGGGGGACACAACCCCTTCCATCCTGGGAAAATTTTGATTTGTCCCCTCCAATAAATTACTGTAAACATAAGGACATTTAAATAATATTAATAATATACATTTAACCTATTACAATGTAGGCTGTAGGTTTTCAACAGATTGACAAGATATAATTGGAAATGATTACGTTAGTTGTTTCCACTTCTGTTGTCAAAGCAAACAGGATCGACTTAGGTGGGTAGCGTTAGCACTACAGCTTAGCAAACAAACTATCGTGATTCAACTCAGCTTCAGTTAGCTCTAGCTATCTTGCTGAAAAATAGATCTGGACAAACATGCATCTTGAATTTTAGATTTACATGACAACACAGGTTATTTATTTGAATGAAACACAGTCAGGAACATGAAATAACGTTAGTGCCAGCCCCATTGCCAATAAACTAAATCATCACACATTCTACCAATGCTAGATACAGGCAGGATACGTTAGCATTGTTAATTCAACTGTGACAAAGTAAATTCGGTTCTGCAATCAATGACCCCTTTATTACTTTTAAGGGCAGAACAAAGTTGGGTAATGTGACAAGCCTGAATTTAAAGATTACATAAAAATAATAATGCATGGTGCAGGATTGCTGATGTTGTCACTGTCCCTGGTGTGTTTTTATACTTTTAAATTCAGTCTCGTCATATTAGCTTACGTGACTGTTCTGTGCCTCGCTAGCCCAGCCGACACATGACTGGTTGAGTGAGCAGTGGCGTAACATGTAGTGTAATCTTGCACTAGTAAAATTTTGTGTATTTTTACACAAATGTTGTGTTAAACATTAAATCATGGTCTGTTATCATCTTTTATTGTAATTTGTCTCAGCAAGTTAAGAAATAACTTAAATGAATTGTATATTGTTGGAAAGCTTATTCTACCTCAGGTGTATTTTGTCTGCAGAAACATGTAACACTGTGATAACAACTTAATCTCTTGCATACAACTCCTCCTTATAATAATTACATTTTCTTCAAAATAATAATATAAGATTAGTTACTAACCAAGCATTTAATGCAAATTAATAATACTCTTTGGATTTGAGGTTCATGTTGTTTAGTTGTAACTTGTTTAACTACATGCTGTTATGGTTCTTCCCTTTGGGACACATTTGGTTTTCACAATGTATACTTCATGTTTTGGCTACCCGCAATGTTTGGGTCAATCAGTTGTTATGATCAGTGACCTATGCACTTTTGTAAAGCTCTCTCTTGGAAGTCGCTTTGGATAAAAGCGCCTGCTAAATCCATAAATGTAAAGAGGTATTTTGATCAATATTGTGAGGACATAAACCCAAGTCTGCACGCTTGGCCATGTCTACAACAGTGACCTTAGAGAACTAGTCTACAACTCTGTATTAACCTGTCGGACATGCCCCCGAGTGTGGTGAACTGTGGGAAGGCAAGCGGTGCAGTGTTAAAAAACGCTGTAGTGGACACGTACCGTTACTGCCTGTGTTTACGAAATGGCGAGTGTGGAGTCATAATATTTTTCTGGCTATAGTGCCTATTGAATGGGGTGGGGGGCATTTGAGGCATGCCAGGGGTAGGAGGGAGAACAGGAGGGGCACAGTACTTAAAAATGCTTCTGGGGAATCCTTGTCTAGCTCTTTCTACTTTGTGGCTGCCCTGGCCCCCTTTTAGAGAGAGAGAGAGAGTTAGAGAGAGAGGGTCAGAAGGGAGGGTAAGAGTCAATCCTTATTGGGAGTTCCCTCCACCTTAGACTTGCTGCATCCGGGATAGAGGCCAGGTGTCAAGGGTGCACAAGTGGAAGTACTGATTGTTAATGACCCCACCTAAACTGCTCCTACTCCAATTCCGGGCTTTTCTTCCTGCACTGGGGTGCCACGCTTTGCAGACCTCAACCATTGTTTAAACAATTGAAACAGAAATGAATGCCTTCTCTCCCCTCTGGATAACATAACCCAAATTAGCCTTGCTAGTCAAGACACATAAGACCCTATGGTCGTGGTATAGTGATGTTGCATGGTTATTGACAGGTGGCCCTCCAGAGAAGAACCCGTGCTTCACCGGCAGACACAGCTGTGACACAAACGCTGCTTGCAGACCAGTCGAGGGACTCCAGTTCACCTGCGAGTGCGCCACTGGTTTCACTGGGAATGGTCACTCGTGCTACGGTAGGCAGCCTGCATATTAACCTAATTGGTCTCAAATTAAAAGCATACAACAAATAGTTGGGCTGCACCCGGCATGGTTGTATTTGGAATTCATTACAAATAACAAAGGTAAAATGGGGGCTAGTATTAAGTATTGTTAATGTCACTGTATCATTTTTTGGGGGGAAATGTTGGAATAACTTATTGTTGTAAAAACAATATTCTTAAAAAAAATCAAGACGGACATACATACATGGAAACATGTTTTTTAATTGTTTCATTTATAGTGCTGTTCACAACTTCTTAGTTGCCTTAAAGTTGGCCAGGTCTTCACTTATAAAATCTCACAGATGTATAGACACATCCTAACATAAACATCTCCATCTCAAGTTGCAGGGAATGACCACAGTTTCTTCATCTAGGTCAGAAAACAGAGGTTGTTTCTGCAATGTGATGATAGGGATCTGCTCTTACAGAAGGGAGGAGTTGTAAAGAAAAGGAATTGAGACTGCTGTCGGACTTCTTTACATCTTCCTTGCATATCGTTTTGTCAACAAAAAAAGATTATGAAAATCAAAGCCTATAATCCAACATCTGTCTTCAAAGGCTTATTTAATTTCAAAGAAAAGTACAAGTATCTTTATCACAGACTTTGTATGATGAAGTAATAACACAAATGAGCTGCACATTTGAAGAAATGGTTTGGAGCCCTCAACTAAAATACATTTTGAATAGGGGCAGATCAGATGTAGGGGGTGGTGGGAAAAGTCTGTTTTTGATTGCTGGGTGCATCCTGTCAGAAGTGTGTTGACAAAACATCTCAAGGTAATCTAAGGCTCTCAAAGAAAATTTGATTAAATCGTACTTGTTGGATTTTTTTTAAGACCTTCTTGACCTAAGTATAACTGAAGAGTGATTCAATTTCAATAATCGAACAGTAGAAAGAGTTTACCACATACATGTTTTATACATTGTCTTCGACAACATCTACATAAAATTACCATGCACCAACATTTTGTTATATCAATAAAGTATTATGTCTTGAATATAGCTTGTATGTAAAGAGCAGACATCACAAATAGGGTGTGTTCAATTAGAAAATAAACACTTCTCTAGCGGTATATAGCGGTATAAGTTTAAATATGTTGACATTATACAAGTGTGCATATCCAGTCTATTTGTTCCCGCTTGCAGACATTGATGAGTGTAGGGAGTCTCCTTATATCTGTGACCAGAACGCCATCTGTAACAACCAGCCCGGAACATTCCGCTGTGAGTGTGTGGATGGTTTCCAGTTCTCCAACGATGGGAAGACCTGTGTTGGTATGTAAGATCTCAGTAAGGGTGTGCATTTTTGTGTTAATGTGCATGCACAGCTGTGTGGGTGAGTGTGTGATTTATTTGGTTAATCCCACAGCTTGTTGCATAAACAGGTGTTCAAAACTGTTTGTTTTCTATGGATGTCCTCTATGTGATTGTTTGTGATTTTTAAATAGAGAATATTGCAGTGTATGTTTAGTGTTTTTTTGTCAGTCCGAGACCCAGTCTCTCATGGTTTAGGTCTTTTGAGGAAACAAACCAGAGTTTAGTGAAACACAAGGGCTATGCATTCACCTAGTCTTCCTCTCCCTCTACCCCCCCCCATGTGCAGAAGTGAACCGTCCCATTGACCACTGCCAGAGGGGAACCCATGACTGTGACATCCCAGAGAGGGCCAGTTGCAGCTACACGGGCGGCTCCGCCTACATCTGCTCATGTCTACCTGGCTTTGTGGGCAATGGCCATGCCTGCCAAGGTAAAGCGATAGCTTCATTCATGTGTGGTTGGATTCAGTTAGTTCTGATGAAAAGCATGATGTATTATCTGTTCCACTGTTCCACTTGTCTGTATAAGAGCCGAGTTCTCCTTGTTGTATTTCAATCACACCGAGGCCCCTTGTGAGAGGAAATGCACCCACCTGGACAGGAAATGCAGAAATTCGTCCCTACAGCTGTGGAACTCATTGGACATGCGTTTCATTCTCTTCTCCCCCCTTTCAGCTTTTGGCTAGCCACCAACCTACTGCTGTAATGTCTATACATCCCTATGGGATGTGTGTGAATGTTGCTGCTTGTTTTCTGTTGTGAGGCTGTAAAAGAGGAAGACAATGTATTCAGTTTACCCGTTGCATTTTTGGTTTCCTAAAATCCTTCAATTTTGTGCAACTTCCCTCCCTGTCCATTGCTCCTTGAACACACAGACGTAGATGAGTGCCAGCACAGCCGCTGTCCCTGGGATGCAGTCTGCTACAACACTCCAGGCTCCTTCACCTGCCAGTGCCGCCCCGGTTTCCAAGGCGACGGGATTCAGTGTACCCCTGGTTCCTTAGGTGCATAACTCCTCTGTGACTTTGGTGTAAATCTACCGTCTGTGTTGACCCCCTCCTACTCAGAGGTTTCTGGGATCGACATACATTTGACAGGGATGTAAAGGAGGGGATGTTGTGTTGACATAACATACAGTCCTGATAGTGGAACGTAAACATTGAGGGCCACTCTCCAGGCGATTAGCAGTGGGGTCGGTAACATATCACATGGGGTATGCTGGAACAGAAACCAGAATGTTTACCTCTGTAACTAGATGATGAAACTCTGCCTTTTTTTGTGCAGTTTCTTTCAAGATACACAATGGGTTGTCTATTTTGTGACACAAAGGCTTCACTGAGTCTATGTGCACCTAACAACACCTCTTTGTGAGAGAGTATGTCTGTCACCTTTAATTATACTCAAATTTTTCTACTTGGAGGCAGCAACATCATTTTATCATCTTAGCTGCACTTGGTAGAGATACCTTTATAAGTTTCAAGTAGTGTGGCTTTCAAGTGTTTTGCTTTCTTACAAAATAGTCTGTCTCTGTTCATGTCCCCTTCAGCACTGATCCAGGTGTCGAGAGCATGCAGCATGAAGCTAATTATAGCTCCTCTTGCTCTTCTCTACAGTTTTGTAATTTCTCTTTTTTTTATGAGCCGTTTTAAGGGAAAAAAAGTACAATTTACTTCACTTTGTCAAAACACGCTGTTCAGTTTTCTGCAAAGTTTTGTCTGAATCGGTTTGTCTCAACAGTTAAGGACAACAAGTGCTTGTTTCTTCTGTGTCTTGTTGATCACTGTGGCCAGATGTTTTGCAAATTGGAGGCTGGGTATTGCGACTTGCATGGGTTGTTTTGACTGGTCTGTGGTTTACCAGATAGAGACCCTTTAGAAATAACCTTCCATTGACAGGTCTACTCCAGATGTGACGATAGTTTTCTATGTCAGATTAGTGTGGCCACATCAAATGAAGGACTCAGATTGAATCATTTTGCTCATTTTAAAGCCATGTTTAATTTCAAAGCGGGAAAACCAAATTAATTTTGAGGTTCTATATGACATACTGCAGAAATATTCTACAAATAAATCTACAGCTTTCAGTTAGACCACAATGTGTCAGAGACATGCCTTGTATGACAAATGTTCATATTTCTATATATATATTTTTTTTTTCCAGAGCGTGAGAAGACACAGTGCGAGCATCACAGGGAGCGCACCCAAGCCTCTGTTCCAAACTCCTCTTTCTTCTTCTTCCGCCCACGGCCAGCCGTTGGACAGCACGTGCCTACCTGCGATGAGCGTGGAGCCTACGAGCCGACCCAGTGCCATGGCAGCATTGGGCAGTGCTGGTGTGTGGACCGCAATGGTCAGGAGATCCCCAACACTAGAACAGGCCCTGGACAAAGGCCTTTGTGTAAGTAGCCACTCCAAAAGCAGTGCTCTAGCACATGCAAACTTGGGTACATAGGAACTGGGCATATATGGGTCAATCCTGCTGTAACTGAAATCTAAATTCAACAGGCTTTAATGACACAATCTCTTTTCTTTGTAATCTAAAACCAAGTGGTTTTTACAAAGTTTTTAACTACGTTTTATTAAAGTTTTAATACATTTCCACCCCCCTCCTCAATTTAAAGGTATTGACCAGGCAGTTACTCCCCCCCCTGTTGGCCCCACCCCCAGGCCTGATGCCAGTCCTTTGGCCCCCGGTACCCACCTGCTGTTTGCCCAGAGCGGCAAGATTGAACACATCCCACTGGACGGCTATCACATGAAGAGAGAGGAGGCTAAGGCTCTGCTGCACCTGCCGGTGAGTGTCGGCCATTATGACCCCTAAATATACACGCTACCTAATCTCAGCCAAACACTATGCAGAGTTACTAATTCCCATTTACAAATGCTGTTCTGGCAAGAAACCTCATTCCCAGTCAAGTTGGTGGCTTTGCTTAGAAGAAAAAAAACACACTTGGTTCTAGGATACTCACGTTATGAGCGACATGGTTTCAGACAGTGTGCGAATTACGGGGGGGTTTGGGGGGGGTCTGACCCCCCTAATTAAGACTTGGACCCCCCTAATTAAGACTTGGACCCACCCAAAAGAGGTAAAAACAACAGGTTGGGGGGGTTGATACATTTATATATCGTGCTTACCTGTAAATATTACAATATATTTACCATATTTACTTTTACATTTACACATTTAGCAGACGCTCTTATCCAGAGTGACATACAGTAAGTACAGGGACATTCCCCCGAGGCAAGTAGGGTGAAGTGCCTTGCCCAAGGACACAACGTAATTTGGCACAGCCAGGAATCAAACTGGCAACCTTCAGATTACTAGCCCGATTCCCTAACCGCTCAGCCACCTGACGCCCACATATTCATTCAATAACAGGTTGGTGATACACAAAAATGTTGACTTTATGGCAGGGAACATCACACACAAACACTGTGCGCGAGTGACCAGTGCAATACAGAAGCTGCTTGAATCACCTCGGAGTATAGCTACCGCGTAGTCAAAAAGGTATGTTAGCTAGCTAATACCAAAACAATTACTAATATAATTTAGATCTATAATATTTTTGTCACAATTGTATTTGTAATGGAAATTAACCAAGGGCGTAACCATGGTTTAGACGTTGGAGGTGTCCAAATGAATACCCTTCCTTAAGTATCCTCAAGTGCATTGCCTACAATTCTATATTTATATATGAAAATTCGCACATTTAGAACATAGTTTCGAGGACTACATTGACCATTTGAATTCACATCTCAAGGAATAGTGTATTTTCTCAGAGACAGTGATTGCCTGCATTGTGACCACATGTCATTTTATCAGAAAAACAGCAACTCATACTTTTTTGAGGCTACTAGGGATGGGAGGATCGATCCTAAAGTATCGATATTTTCGATACTGGCATTGTATCAAAAGGATCGATTCTCAATTTGAAATATCAATTCTACCTGGGATTTCTTTCTTTTTGATTTTAGAATATTTTTATAATAGTAGTCGGCCGTATAGTATAGACATTTACTTTAACCAAAGAAGTCAATGGGAACTATTTTTTCTTCCGCTGTGTCTGTGCTTATCATGAGTTCATCAGCGGCAGCGTGCCGCACTCTCCCACTCTCACTCAGTGAAAGCACACTCAGCGCAGATTCGAGTGCATTGCTGCGTTCATGTCTGAAAGAAAAAAAGCATAATCTGGAGTTATTTCACTCCAGTTAACGACGAAGAAGCTTCATGTGACATTTGTCAAACAACAAAACGCTATTGTGGCAATACCATAAACATGACAAGCATCTAAATGTTGAACACCCTGAGGAGCACAACGAAGTAGTCTATAGCTGACGCGAGCAGAGGAGGCAACACAGACATGTAATGCTTATTGCAGTTTATTTAATATTCTAAAACTGGTTGTTCCCATCCTTGATTATGATTGGCTATATCGCATTCCATGCCATTGTAAAATCCAGCATAACCTTACAGGTTGTCCTCATAACATTCTTTAACATTCCATATTACTGCGCATCGAATACTTCAAATAAAAAAAGACGGCAAAGGTGTCCATGGCAACGATTTATGTAGGAACTATACTTTGTAGTGGCGGAAGAATGACAGTTTATTATTAAACTATTTTGTTTCTAATAGTTTTTATTTATGAAACCATATCAAATATTTGAAACTGTAAACAGTTTTAGAAAAGCAATAAGCTCAGCGAGTCTGTGTTTTGCGCTGATTTTAGAACCCCTTACCTGTTCTAAAATCAGCGCAAAACACGGCCTCTTGGGGCTTGTTGCTTAATTAATAAGATGGCTTTCCGAATGCATTATAAAATTACTCTAATAAAAATATTTCATATAGAAGTATCGGTTTCGATATCGACGATACTGGTCTTGAAAGTACTTGGTATCGGATAGAAAAAAAAACATATTGGTATCGCCCATCCCTAGAGGCTACTCGTTTTATTTACTTACACATTTAGCTCTGTATCAAGTTACTTACTGTCTGGAAAAAAACGCGTATGCTTGGCTGCTGGTCCAGTTTTCAGCTTTAGGTAACCTCAAATCCTCCATTAGCCTACTCTACCTCCTCTCCAACAAGTTAACTAACGTTACTTTCTTTGCTCTCAACTGACTGACGAAAAAGTGTTAGGTAACCATGACAACGCAGAACGACGCAAGGTGGATTCAAACGAAATCACACAAGTGTAGGCTACAATTAGGAAGGGGGATTCACACACGTTTTTCTTAACAAACCGAAATAAATTGAGAATAAATATGACATAACAAGAGACCGATTAATTGACAGGGCTCATAAAAGGAGAACATATATTTTACATATTTTCTGCTGTATATTGGGGGGACAGATTTCAATTAGCTATAGAATATTCACAATAATGTTAATGATAGAAGCACGTGCTTGCGCTGTACTGGGTTCCCTTTACGCCCTGGAGAAGAAGTTGGCCCCCTCCGATTGTCATTGTATAATTCGCACACTGCTTTCAGAGATCAGTCTAGCTGGAAGTCCTTTCACTGCTGGAGCATTAAGCACTGACGCAGTCCAACAGTCCTCTGACGCTGTATAAATAAATGAAAAGACGGTGTTGTGTCAATTTTCATTTGTCTCATTCGACAAAACTGAGAGATCATTGATCCCATTGCTGTCTATGCCCACTCTGGAATGCCCCAAATTCCGCTCAAACAATCTTCGTATTGTGCCAGAACAGAGTTACGGTTCAAACTCATTCCAAAGCTTTTCCTCTCTGGCATAAAACATTTCTGGCGTAGGAACATATGTGACACGGTCCACTGAAAAGGGGCTCTAGTCAGCAATCCATATTGTCCGCTAGAAGCCTTTTTTTTTTTTTTTTTTTGCAGTTTTCATTTTCTTGCATATTACAAAAGTTAGTGTTGAAGAAGCCACACAATATAATAAAGAACATGTTTAGGATCACTATATACTCATATTTTGTTCTTGTTTACCTAAGCTTCCAGTTCACTTGTGGGCGCGTCATGCGTGATGTGATATAATTTGCATCACGGTGCAGCCGTTTTTTCCCTAGAGCTAGTACCCCACGGTGGTACTAGCTGTAATGTTTCGGCTGTGTTTGAATGTACAAAGTACGATCCCATCCCCCCTATGAATCAAGTAGTGAATCGGCAGATTTGGTCTCGAGTCAAGTACCCAGAAATATCATGTTTCACAAGTAGTTGTACTTAATACTACTTTCAAGCATGCCCTCTGTGTATTCGGCGTACATTTTTGTCATACATTCGTTTTACTAGGGTGACCAGATTTGAGTTTGTGAAAAAGAGGACACGTTACGGGGGGGAGGGGGTGTTAATGTGTCTTGTCCAGTAGCGGACTGGCCATCGGAGCACCATGAGAATTCCTGATGGGCCGAAGCCCTTCTGGGCCGGAGGGCACTTTAGGTGCGTTCGACGTGGACTGACTTCATGCAGCGCTGCAGCCGGCTACAGGCGGCTGACTTGAAACAGTGAATTCTTGTTAAACTTTTTGTCCGACTTGAGACGGCGCCGAGGATAGATCACTGTGACGTCGCCATCAAAGTACCGTGAGATCGATTCGAGAACTGCCGGCTGTGTAGCCGAGCAAGTTTTCTCAAGAGCAACTGCGCGGGTTCTAGTGACAACACAGCTATTTCATGATTGGCCAGACTCACACACGACAACTTTGACGCGACTTTTGTAATTATTCTGACACCTTCAGTTTCGCCAATGCTCAAATCCAGACCAAACTGTTTAATTGAATTAAAACATTCTGGAAGAAAGGGTTTTTACTCCGCCTCTTCACTAACAGAAAGACTACGTTTAAATAAAGTAAATAAAGTAAAGTAATCAAACAGCACTTAATCGGCCGTAACTGACGTCAACGCAGCAATTCACGAGAAGCTGAAATGTCCGACTTTACAGAGCCGTTTTCAACTCCTCCCCGACTGCAAGCGGCTACTCTCGCCGGTCGTTTCATGCAGGCGCAGTCCATGTCAAACGCACCAGTTGTCATACTCATTCCAGTCAGAATATGAGTCTGAAACCACTCCGTTGGGCTGTGAGTATGGGGCGTGTTTCAACTGAGAAAAATGCCTCTTCGCTTAATTGGATGGACCTACAACCAATCAGAGCAACTTAATATGTTGTTTGAATTCAACCCAAGTGCTCATTGGTGACGTGGTTGATTACGTTACTGTTGATTATCTGTCCATCATCGTATAAAGCAAGCCCTGACAATTTGATTGGTCCGAACAGCTCCTTTTCGGACATACTTTTTCCCAAAGCTAGCGATCCCAGACCTAACTTCCCGACCAAATTTGTTTGTGGGCGGGCTAAGTTGGGCTGGCAGCCAGGCAAGCCTTTAGTGCCACAACAGTGACACTGACAGATCGAAAGCTAGCTAGTAGAGACAGTATAAAGATGGAAAACCAAAGATGGAACGTAATTACCTTCACTAGACAATCAGTTTTATCAATTGAAAAAACGGCTGTTTGTTTGTTTTACTTAAAGCTCCAAAAACTATTTTTTGCTCAAATCAGCCCCAAAAAAATCGCTCGCTCGCTGGGCGCGCTCGCATTAAGCGTGGAAGTCCCTAACTAGCATCACATCAGGCACTGAATTTGCATGCATTAGCAGGGCCAGGGGCGACTAGGATCAGACCTTTAGGGGTGCTCAGCCCCCAATGAGAATGTGACATGGATACAGTGCCTTGCAAAAGTGTTAAACCCCCTTGCTAATAAATCACTAATTTCACTGGATAACAATACATGTATTTATTATTATGCAAAATATTGAATGAATGAAAAAACTAAGGATGTCCCTTTCTTCATGAACTACCAGCATCAAATTATAATAACAATAATAATTCAATTTTTTTATTATTATTATTATTTTTAGGGGTGCTGGATGCTTGAGCACCCCTAAAAAGGGTCTAAAATCGCCACTGAGCAGGGCGCTCGCTGTGGTGGCATATACGGGACCGGTTCTGGTGGGCCGGTCTGGATCAAAGATCAAACATAATATTGGCCATATATTAAAATAAGAAAATCAAGTCAAATTTACGTTTTGGCTGCAGATGTCATGTGCTGTTTCAAACAATGCGCTGGAGACGTACCAAAGGCTCAAAGGGATCTTATTTGGAGGATTATCGTGCATCTGGCAACACTGAAAAGGCGGTCGACCAATGACAGTTTTCTATACAGTCAGAGCTAACGCAAGAAGGTGGAACGTGAGGGAGATACACTTTCCAAAACTTTTAAGGGCGTAATAAAAGTTTGTGAAAGACCCACAGAAACACAAATATCCAACGAGACAAAATCGACGTTTTTGGAATCCCTGCCAGACGCATTTTTTAGGTCTCAAAAAGAAGACATGTCCCGATAAAAGAGGACGTCTGGTCACCCTAGTTTTACCCTACATCCACGGACTAAATAGAATGAATAGGCTAATCTCGGACATTGCATTGTGCACAGGATGAATTTTCTTTGTTTGACCTGGTAAACCGTGAATAAATCTTTCAGGCTGTTATCGGAAGATGCGATTCACACCAACAAGTTACATAAATTGAACCATAATCGGGCCAGGTACAGTGCAATGTAGTCAGTACAAAATACTGGGTGTTAAAACACCCAGTCAAGAAAGCAGAATCCTGGAATTTGATTGAGTGCAAATATTGTTTTATTTTTATTTTCTTCACTGCAGTGAAATAACTGTCGCTCGACACTACTGATTAACACAACAATCCAACCTCTCTTAAGGCGTGAAAAGATCTTTGAAGCAGAATATCTGTGCTAGAGCTTTCCTGGTTTATCAACATTCACCTCCCTGAAATGAGTCTCTGCAGGTTGGGATCAGGGGCGTCGTTAGACCCCTTTTACTGGGGCACGGGCCCCAGTATAAATCTGTTTTGCCCCTGTAAAATCTAAAGTTTGAGTTTTAACAATTTACTTTATTAGTCAGTGCATTAATAGTTAGATTAGTTTCATAATTCACAAACAAACGTAACACGATTCACAAATGTATTTTGTGTTTCACAAACCAATGTAACACGATTCACAAATGTATTTTGTGATTAACAAATAAATGTAACACGATTTACAAATGTATTCCATGATTCACAAATAAATGAACCCATTAGCCTACATTTGTTTGCCACTTGACGAACACGAGTTACAAATCGGACGAACACGAGTTACAAATCCCTTTTTTCCAAAAGATATTCTCTGCAGCCTATCAGAGGTCTCTTCCAATTTTAGCCAATAACAGCTAGCTTGCTAAACGTGAGCCTAGGAAACAACAAAATGACTAAACATGGATCCTGCCATTCTCAAGAAAATTCAATTATATAAGATTAACAAGCAATATTTCACCTACATGCTACCAGACAACATTGCTTGTGATCTCAAGGAGACAATGTCCGTTATTATGGCAGGTTGTTGTAGTCCACATAGACACGTTATTGTGATTGGCTAAAATTGGAAGAGACATCTGATAGGCTGCAGAGAATATCTTTTGGAAAAAATGCATTTGTGAATCTAAGCGCGTCTCTCTCTCTCTGTGTTGCCCCCAGGACAGAGTGGTAATTGCCATTTCCTACGACTGTGTTGAGAAGATGGTGTACTGGACTGATATCACAGGGCCCTCCATAAGCAAAGCTAGTCTGGAAGGTGGAGAGATCATTCCTCTGGTATCCTCACGTGAGTTGCAGCTGTCATATATTTTGTTGGAGTGAAACCCTGTGTCCCTTCTACACTGGTTAACAGTCTGACTTCATGGAATGAATTATTTAGCTTCAAGGTACCACATATATCTAGTTTCTTGTAGGTTAAGATTCTATACATTATTTTGTATTATACGTTCTCTCAGCACTTCATTTGTCTTTAACTTCTGTATGCAGAGCTGGAGAGTCCGGAGGGTATTGCGATCGACCACCTTGCACGTCTGATGTTCTGGACTGACTCCATGCAGGACAGGATCGAGGTGGCCAGGCTGGATGGGAGCAACCGCCGGGTTCTGTTCAACACTGACCTGGTCAACCCTCGACCCATCGTTACAGATCCGTCCAATGGGTGTGTTTCAAAATAATGTCGTAAATCTGATGTTGTAAAACGATAAACGGTCAATGCATTTGTTTGAGTGACTTCGTAGCTGTTGGATTTGTTAGATTTGAACCAATAAATCTCCTAATCTTTGTCCAGGCGACTTTACTGGGCAGACTGGAACCGAGACGAACCCAAAATTGAGATGTCCAACATGGATGGCACTGACAGAACTGTCTTGGTGAAAGACGACCTGGCCCTGCCCAATGCTTTGACCTATGACCCAGCAAGCCAACAACTATGCTGGGCTGACGCCGGTAAGACAATACCAGACAATATCATTTTTGGAGCTTGTATCTTTATGCTGGTTTTCTTTTTTTGCTCCATTTGTTGGAGCATGGTGTTAGCACCACAAGGTAGTGGGGTTCAATTTCCTCTGGTTCTGGTATCATTGGCTCAAATGGCATTGTTTTACTGTAATTATCCCGACCTAGCATGTATTTTGTACTGAATGCACTTTAGTCTTTTAATATAAATGCTTTAGCATATTAGTTTGTGTGTCGTTAACACATTTTTCAGGGCCAAATGGTGAATTTATCACCACCAGGATTTTCTGAACATGAATGATCGAAATGTATTCCTCATGCTCTCTAGGTACCCATAGGGTGGAGTGTGTCGACCCCAACCGCCGGGTTCGTAATCAAGTCGTGGAGGGGATTCAGTATCCCTTTGCTATCGTATCCCATGGAAGGAACCTTTACTACACTGACTGGAGAAGGTACTACGTTGAGCGTTGATAGTCTATACTGAATCTTTTCATGGCTGGGGTTTTCTCTGCTGTTTTATGAAAAAGCACATTGGAAAGTAAAAAAGCAATTACTCTGGCTACAGTATGACTTGTCACATTAACCGTATGTATACATATCGAATGTCAGCTAATGTTGATAGTGTTTGTGAGAAGTCAAAATTCTGTGTGTGGCCCCCATGAACATTGAATTTTCTGTTGCCAGGGAGGCTGTGGTAGCTGTGGACCGCGTGGCCCAGAGGGAGACAGAAGAGTTCCTGCCACAGAAGCGCTCACGTGTCTATGGCATCACCACCACTCCAACACAGTGTGCTCAAGGTAGGCCTACTTGCCATCTTCTCTGGTGATACTAATCTCGCTTTCCTCATGCCCTGGTCAGTTCCATTTCAGTTTATTTTCTGTAAAATCACATATAATATCCCAACTATCAAATTTTGATGGATTTGATGTGACACTGGAGTGTCAGCTCTAGTGATGGTAAGTTCGGATCATTTTACTGACTCAGTTCTTTGAATTTCGTTCAGTAAAATGAACAAATATTTTTTCGAGTTATACTTTCATTTCAACGGGGGGGGGGGGGGTAGGAGCGGGGGGGGGCCCACCGAAAACCCCGGGCCCGCACCCGAGGGGGCCCCCGATCTTTTTTTTTTTTTCATATTTTCTCTTTGGCAACAAAACGTTGATTGTATTCATGGCATTCAATTTTACTAAATATATATATAGGCCTACATTTTCCGAAACTTTTTTGTGACTGGATGCTCGGAAAGTTGGAGCGCTTGCGGAGTTCTATTCGGAGGATCTGTCTAAGAACGATGATGTGGTTGACAAATTTGTTACATTTCGTAGGCTACTCCGTGAGCTGAGCATGGAAAAACATGAACTAAACACACACAGCATCCTAGCATTTCTCATTGACAACAACATGGACCATGGTTTCCCCAACCTTGCCATTCTTTATCGTATTAACTTGACAAGTCCGATAAGCAGTGCTAAGGCAGAGAGGACTTTCAGCCGCCTGAAATTAATATAGTTTCTTGCAATCAAGCATGGGAGAGGAGCGGCTGTCCAACTTAGCGCTGCTGTGCATCGAGAGGGGCATTGAGATTGACATTAACAAAGTAATTGCCAGATTTGCTAACGATAAGAACAGACAATGATGATTTAAATAGGCAAGGACATTTGTTGTGGCATTGTTTCATGTCTGCATAGCCTATAGATTCTGCCTTTGTAAAATTTAAGTTAAATAATGTGTTTTGAGCTGTGTGGACGCAATGAGTTGCATGGTTTTGAATATCCCAATACATGTCAGTTCGGAAAATAAAATGATTATAGTCTAATGGAATTTTAGTTCAATAATAGCATGCTGGCTGTAGGTGGCCTACTGCAGTGCGCGTCAGCCTGTGTGTTGCGCACTAGTTTTTTTTCATGGGAGCTTGGTTCGCCCGTGTAGCTCCATCCAAATTGTTGCTGAAAGAATTGTTATATAGGCCTATGTTTGTTTATTAAAAGTCGTCACTGTTAGGATAACTATAGGCTAAGTAGTAGACAGTACTGTCTTTAACTTAATTTTGGGGGGCTTAGACCTCTTCGTTGAATTTGAATATAATGTATTTGGCAAATGGACAGATCATTAAACCCATTTTATGCATGGATTTGTGTAGGCCTACAGTATACTGTGTGTGAGAGATTCTAATGAATGCTGAATGCGAGCCTACTGGCCTACATTTTGTTCGGTTTCCTCTTCTGAGCCTATTCAGGTCACGTGAAAAATGATCCAAAGACTGGTACCCGAAAGAAGGAACGAATCGTTCACCTCCCGACCGTGTCTTCGAATCAACGTTTTTTTCTTCTGCCAACCAAGTCTTCGGATCAATGATTCGTTCATCTGCCGAGTCTTTGGATACATTTTCTCGTGACCTGCATAGGCTCAGAAGAGGAAACAGAAAGGATTTTTTTACCTCATTCAATTTTGGTTATCCACCTAATGAATCTTTTAAGTAAGAATTTAAGCATAATTGTTTACATAATTTGAAAATGTATACTAGGTAGCCTTGTCTGGCATAAATGGACTGCAATGTGACCATGATTGTTAGTAGAAGAGTTCAGTATATAAACACTGCCCATGGCAATAAAGTGTTAACTTTTGAGGTGATCCATTGCACGCATGAGTCTTATGACTTACGATGAAACCCTAGAGAGGGCAAGTGATGGAGAAGGCAGTTGTAAATTCCTCATTGATAATTAGGGATTTTTTTTGTTTACATGGGGGGGAGGGAGACAGCTGACAGTTTCACTGCCATGGCACAGCTGGTTGGACTGAGGTTAACTTTACTCAGCAACCCCAAATTCTCCACTCCTTTCAATCCTTTCCCACATGGAATGGTCTGGAATCAATTACCTTGTGTTTTGCGGCTATGTGAACAGCCCTCGCACATCTGTGATCCCACTACATGTATGTCGCTCCATACATTTGGATTTGTGGGGGTTTAGGCTGAGAATACCCTTGTTTTTCATTAGAACTAATACAGAGTTACAAATTTGACTTCACTTAAACGTGACTCAGTCTGGGTTGTGGTATTCTCATATTGAGGTACAGGATCCCTGTTCGACCTAAATGCTCGCATTAGATCACTGTTAGCTGTTATGAGCAGTCACTTTTACAGCTGGGTGTCTCACAGGGTCTTCAACCCTGCCATGATGGGCAGGGTTGAAGACCCTGTGTCCCCCACAAAGACTTCATTATGTGCACTTGACTTGCATTCCTCTGGATGACTCTGAAAGACTGAAATGTGTTATTTGTTTGGCACCCCCTCAGGGTACAACTACTGCTCCAACAATGGCGGCTGCTCACATCTTTGTCTACCGCGCCCAGGTGGCTTTACCTGCCGGTGCCCTGATGTGACGGGTGGAAGGTGCGTGGAGAGGAATGAGTGAGTCCCGGACGGCAGTTCTGGAATTCATGAAAACGGCGTCACCTGTTGCCTTGCGATTTTCTCTCAGTTTGGAAGAAATACAGCTGACTCCAGAATAGGTTATGCTCGGGCCCAATTCCAATCTGAACTCATGGCCCCTACCCCCAGGCCCTTATTTGATTCCCGATTGATAGGTAACAGCTGTTGAAATACGCCCACTCAAAATAGGTGTGGTTAATTTGAATTATTCCACCTTGCGTATGTGGAACAAATAAAGGGCATGGAGAGTATCAGCTAGAGATCAGACTTGAATTGGGCCTATTATCCCACTGAGCCAGTGATGGACTGATTGGGGACGATCAGCGGGTTAGGGGGTGAAGAGGTTGTGTTTAGGCAATTGGAGGGTTTAGGGAGGGTGGGGTTGAAATACCTGGGGATTTTACAGAGTTACCTTTCCTAATAAATTTTTACTCTTACCAAATTTAGTCCCAATTTTTTATGAGCCATTGGCAAAAATGTCACATTGTAGTCACTTTTTGTAACTTGTAAATAAATACCTGAAATATAGACATTATCTGAATTACAGTTGCTTTTTTTTTAACCTAAAATAGATTATAGTGATGACAACTGCCGGTCATGCAGTAATATGTTTTTTGGCTGCCACAAAAGCCCATCTGGAAGGACCTTGGCCTAGCGCTTTTGATGACCTCATGCACCATAGGGAGGGTTGGGAACCTGTGGTAGGATGTTCTGTCTGTGCAGCTGGGTCATCAGAGATATGGAAAAAACTCAAAAATAATAATGTACAGCCCCAATAAATACTTTTTGTACTAAGTGTTGTGTACATTGTGTCTTTTGCTTTGAGAATTGTGTAAATGAAACAAATAATCATGCAACGATTGAATGACAACTAATCTTGTCATCCAGTAGACTTTAGGTGGGACTTTATTACTCTTTGTGGAGTCTACCTTATACAGTTTTTTTATCTTGTTAGCAAATTAAGTCAATGCCCTGAGGACCAGGGTTGGGAACCACTGATTTAGACACAGAGCTCAGTTGTCTTGGAATGTAGAAAACATTTCTAAGCATCAACTACCCCCTACTGGTGACAAAAAAGGGTTAAATTGAATGTTGACAACCATTGAGGTAACTGAATTGATGTCACATTAATAAAAGAACGTAGCTTTGACTCTCCAGTTTGTCCAGAAATTAACTATATTCAAATTTTCCTCTTCATAAGAAAACATGTGAATGGAATGTTTTACATATAAAAGACAAACACATTGAACCACATTTTATAATTCAGCCACCTGCCCAGTAATGATGTACCATTAGTTTGTCACATTGCAAGTTCTGTACTGTATTGATCCATGCTACATTGGCGCATTTCATGTTCGAAATAAAACGTAAATAAATGTTTTTTACGTAGTTTTAATTTAAGGCTTCGTTACTACATGATTTAGTGGCGTAACTTCATATCCCCTATCAGTTCTATGCATAAACTGCAGTCCCTTAAATGAGTTCCATATAGGCCTTGAACTATACCCCTCCTAATCCCACTTCTAACCAATGTGGCCTAACGTCAGCCATGTTTGCTGACAAAGCAGGTCAACAACATCTTCTGGTGTAAGCGGGCCTTCACCAGTAAATCCATGCCTTCCCAGTCCAGCGCATCTTCCGTCCTTCTTTGACTTGCGTCCCCGCCTGTGAGAAGCTCAGGACCAGCGCACCAGTACCTTGTCTCCGTCCTCTATGGAGTAGAACTGCAGTGGCTTCAGGTCGTTGTCGATGTCTATCTCTGTTCCCTCCATCTAGAAGATAGGGTTGGTGATTTTAAGGAGTGCATCGAATATGGATAGAAGGTAGAATGGTCTAGCAAAACAAGACGATTTATTATTTTTAGTCATTAGGTTACCCAGGTATAAGAACTATTCCTTACAGTCCCTTCAGCGATGCAGTGTTTTCCCTACCATTGTTTTGGAGGGGCGCCATCAGTTGACACATTAATTTTACAAAATTCACTAATCTATTCGTTCTGTTAGCTAGCCAGCAACCCCTTTGAAAACAGCTTATTATCGGTTGTAAAAGCGAATTCGCTTTTAAATAATTTAACAGAGTTTCCCTATTTTCCTTACTACAAACTCCAGCGGTAAGCGCTTAGTTATTTCATTGCAAATGCCTTTGTCAATCGCATTAGTTCATTAATGAATTTTTTTTTGATACAGCTTCCTAGTCCACGTGCTAGTGAAGCATATGGTGCGAAGGATGACCAGAGAAACAATTAAAGTGAATTTGGGATCAGTGTTGCCAACTGGCCAACTTTCATAAAAATAAAATAAAAGCACCTAGCGACAAATCCTTTTCTTATATCAGCTTTCATGTTTTTATAAAGAATATGCATTAACATGAAGGTTTGATTAGGCTTTCACATTTGCTCTGATTATCCTATAAATTGCACACACAGTTAAATAAACATTGACAAAATATTTATTCTTATTGACAATATATTAAAGGGGTCATTGACTGATTTCATAGGTTATTTCACACTGTTCCTTAAGGTGTCTGAATAGGGTATGTAACATTGGTTGGGCTCAAAATGGCCCGGGTACTGTTCTATGCGCCCTAATGCAACCCTGTGAAATAGCCCTAGAATGAAACTGTTTTTTTTTAAGCTGTTTTCTCCTTTTATAGTATGCTCATGAATATATAGGGAGTCAGATGGCTGAGCGGTGAGGGAGTTGGGCTGAGGTTGCTGGATTGATTCCCCGCCGTGTCAACTGATGTTGTGTCCTTGGGAAAGGCACTTCACCTTACTTGCCTCGGGGGGAATGTCCCTGTACTTACTGTAAGTCGCTCTGGATAAGAGCGTCTGCTAAATGACTAAATGTAAATATATACAGTGGGGCAAAAATGGAAAGTGAGTTTGCATTTCAACCATTTCCATTTTAACCGGCACATTTTTTATGGCCTGTACGCTATTTATTATGTCTATGGTTTTCCTACTAGATGTGGTTTCTCTATCTTCTGTGTCCAATCCAAAGATCCAATCAGGAGATGTAATAGCAATCACCATGACAACTCACTCACTCAACGTTGGCCGCAACCTCTGTGGGTCACGCAGGTTGTGTTTGTCATTCGCAACAACGTAGGCTAATCGATTTGCTAATGGTAGCTAGCTTACCTGTTCTTCCTTAGCAAAAATAATGGCATGACAAAACCCAGCGAAAAGTTGATTCCGGAAAATTTCAGACAGAATGGACTGACAAGAACGCATTTGTGTTGCCGGTGGGGAGCACAAAACCGATGTGTTTAATCTACAATGAGATGGTTGCCCTTGTCAAAAGTGGTAGAGCTAACATGAAACATGACTATGAGTCATGACACAATAGACACTGAACGAAAGTACCCCCTGAACTCTGGTCTATCGGAGAAAGGGGCACGGGCACTGTGCCTAAACCTAAGTCAATTTTGAATGGGAGTCAATGGGAGAGGTAAGGGCAAGAAAAATAAACCATGGGCCGTTCCGAACCCTCGACTGAATGGAAATTTGGTGAGTGGACCTTTAGAGTTTCTAATTGAGTACCCCTGCGATAGAGGATCCCTCTAGCTTGAAGAGAGCTTGATCGACTGGTTGAGCCTGCCTGGTGTGTAATACTGTTCTTTCACCAATCAGAGGCTTTGACCCGCCCCCTGACTTGGTGACGACAGATTTATTTTGCTGCAGGAAGTTTCACCATGGATAAATGTAAGTATAAATACATAAATGTAAGTATAAATAAATAAATGTAAGTATAAATGAATAAATGTAAGTATAAATGAATAAATGTAAACACATGAAAACGTAAACATATATATATATATACACACACAAATACATGTAATATTTATATATTTTGTGTCATTTATTTAAGCTTGTGTTATATAATTATTTATTTATCCAAGTATTTATTTATTTAGTTTTGGCCCCTATAATCCTCCATATGCTTCTACCAGGTGTTGTAGTACACAAACTGCAGAGAGGGAGACCTTCTTGTGTAATTGCTCTCCTTCTCTCCCACACACATGTAAAATTACCACTGTCATATTTACAAACCTAAATTAAGAATGCAACCAAGCTCAGAACCAATGTGCCTACAGGGCCATGCGCAAACAGCAATGAGTTCAACACAACAGGAAGGCCACAACGAAGCAGAAATACAACTTTTTAGGGATACAGATCCATTCTATGACAACAACCAGATAAGCATGGGCACACTGACACGTCACCATCTTTATCTATCGATCCAGCCCCATAATATGACCAATGCACAGACCAGCACATCAAAGGCAGGATGATAAAATATGCTTTCACTCACCAAGGCTGAGAGCTCACTTGAAGAGAAAGGTGCCTTCTTTTGTATGCTAACTAGACTAACCGTTAGCCATTCTTCAAAAACCACTCCACGTTAAATCTGCGGTTACTTTTACCAGCAGTTTGAGCGATGACAGTATCGTGGCTGATGGGCACCACTTAAACTGCTTTACTTTAACTTTCTCCTCCAAATTAAGGGTTTATAGGGTATATAAGGGTATACAACCGGTGCTCAAGTATGAAATCCACTTTATTCATTTTCTCAAGTTATCTGGCGTTTGTGAAGCTAACAAGCTAGCTAAGACAATCTAGCTACATCTCCTCGCTCTTCTTGCCGACTAATGTTGGCGACAAGCAGCCAATCTGGGCTGAAATACAAAATGACGTATTGTATACGTCTGTATTGGGGCAACCGGCTCTCAGCCCCACTTGGCATAACATTTGTGTGATTTACATTACATTCTGAGCATGCATATTAATTAGTGCTGTCAAACGATTAAAATATTTAATCGCGATTAATCGCATTAATGTCATAGTTAACTCGCGATTAATCAATTAATCACACATTTTTATCTGTTCTAAATGTCCCTTGATTTCTTTTTGTCCCATTCTTTTTTCAATTTTAAAGCTCTTATCAACATGGAAAAGTGGTTCGGATTGCTTCGTGCAAATATTTTTTTATTGAAAACAACATTGCAATCGCCTGGCTTTGACGAGGGGGCGGAGAATTTGCATGAATCGCATCAGCTGTGTGCTTGGCCATCAAGTGGTATTTCAGACTGGACGTGCTGCAATGATAACTCAGTTTACAACGACAAAATACACAGATCACTTTGGTCTTATCAATGGAACCATTTGGCAACTTTTTAAAAGTAAACTTTCCATTCAGAATCTTATTGGCATCCATTTCGGCGTCTCGCGCTCGCCATCCACTCAAAACAACGTTAGCCTACTACCGGAGAATGTCTAATATCCGTAAACGGGCTCTGCTACTACTCTTTAGCCGGCTCGCAAGCCAAACAAGTGTGTGTGTGGCGTGCCTGTTGTTTTATTTCCGGTCTAGCTAGATCCGGTGTGGTGTTGTAGTCTTTCTAACGTCGGTAATTGTTGCAACAGCATGTGAAAAAAACTACAAAGTTTGCTAGGCCAAAAAGAGCGTTAATCGCGCGATAAAAAAATTGACGCCGTTAATTTAGGTTTGCGTTAACGCTGTTAATAACGCGTTAAACTGACAGCACTAATATTAATACTTTCCCACCTCCAATGCATTGTGAGAGGGGCTAGCCCCACCACGCTCTCCTTTTTGCCGACTAATGTTGGCGCCAGAAAGACAGATAGCCAATCAGGTCTGAAATACAAAATGACGCTGTGGTGGGGCAACTGGTTCTCAGCCCCACTAGCACCAAATTTGTGTGATCTACTTTACATTACATTACATTCTGAGCATGCGTATTAATACTTTCCCACGTCCAATGTACATTGCATTGTGAGAGAGGGGCTAGCCCCACCAGAGCCCCACCTTCACGATTAGCCTATGCTAAACTCGAATAGGCAGAACGCAGTCTGAAGCAACAAGGCAGGGACCAATGAACATGAAATAAAATCTTAACACAAACGAATGAAACAAAACAATATAGGAAGACGCTATATTCATAGATAGTAAATTATTCGAAGTAAACGAAAATAAAAATGTTCGAGAAATTAAAAATAACATAATTTTGTTGCAGTTCTTTCTGTTGATAACAGGTGGGGCACTGTCTACGTCCTCATTATCAGTCCAAACTTTGATACTGTTCATAACAAAACGCTTTTGTTTTCAGTTTCATGTGCGCACCAGAAAGTTTCTCGTGCACACCATATTTTTTCTTCTTCTCCATGTCCTTTTAGGGGCTCCGTACTGGCATAATGTTGCCTAGGCTTATTCTTTTTTTTTACAGTAAAAAAATAAGTAATCTACTGAGAAGTGTTAAACGTTCAACCCTGTCACAACAATTCAACGATGTTGTAATAGAAAATGTGACAGGGTTGAATGGGACGAATGTGAAAGAAATGTTGGTCATATGTACAATGAATGTGTTATAAGAGAAGTTTACAGTTGGTTAAGAAGCTTGATACAATGTGGATTCAACTCCATTTTGCAGAGCTGCCACCTGTAGTTTTATGACACCTAACTAGGAGACGTGAAGTCTAGAGACGGGAGTCTGGGTGACCTGGGAGAGTTCTTGTCACCTGGGGGGAAGTTGGTCTGAAGACAATGTGGATTCAACTGTATTGTTCTAAGGAGTTTACCAATGATAGAAGAGATTTGGTATGCTGCATGTCTGTAGAATGGACCAATGACTTTTGAGAACTGTCGTATCTATAGAATGGTCTGTTGAAGAATGTTCTGGGGGGGTTCAGGGCCATCAGCTGGGTAGTGCTGGTGGGCTGGATTGTCCCGGTTCCATTCTAGAATGCTAGATGGAGCTGTATGGCATTGTCTTTGTGTTATTGTCTTCAGTTTGTGTGCCGATGATGTTATGTTGATAACGTTATTGGGCGCATTTCCCAGATTCGTTAAGAGCCTCTTAACGCTAAGAGCTTCTTAGGAGCGTTCCAATATGTTTACGTCATACGTCAAATAAACATTAACTCTGTGCTTCACCCGACTTCAGTTTAAACGATTGATTCTCTCAAAAACTTCCACAACGCGGTTTTTACATTTCTGGCTAATGTAACCATAACTCCACATTTAGCTAACATAATAGCAACACATGGCCTTTAGAACATTAAAATATATATGTGTAGGAGCCATTATTGTGTATTTATGGGGTTAATGGGGCTTGTTTCATTTGGGTGTGGTTTGTGGTTTATTTGGGTGTGGTTTGTGGTGGCTGGGTTATATAAGGTCACAGGCACCATTGACAGGAGGCCAGGGTGACGGGAGGTCATACTGTTTTTACCGCTTTTATATTTAATAAACGGGAACACCCCAAACAAACACAATTCCGTCTGGACATTGGTTCTGTACACAGCGTGTTATCAACTGGATCCCCCGCACCCAGAAGCGACTACAGAACTGGATGGTCGCTACAAAGTAAAATCTCTACCTGTTGGAAAAGGTAGAGCCGCTTTGGATTACTCACCTGGAAACGTTCGGAGCGCAGGACAGCTGGGACTAGCTCAGCTGCATGACGAGACAAAGGACTTCATTCAATCATGGATCTCTCGCTGTCAGCAAAATAAGCTCCGCAAATGAGGTATGAAACACAACGACAGTGCAGGGTATCTTCGGTGAGTGCAGTCACCCTTGTGGAATATTCTACCACCACAGTTCGATGCGAGGAGGCCTCCTGCCCACTCCAGGAGTTTGCGCTTGCCGCGCACGGCCAATGATCTTGTGGTGGCTTTCATTTATTCACAGTCGAAAATGTCTGATATCGATAACCCTGAAACGGAGCCTACTGGCATACAAGCCGAAAAGAGACCAAAGGTATTGTTTTAGCCATGGAACGGTTACAAAAGGAAAGAAGTGATGGTTTTAAACGTGTAAGCAAAATAAAGGAGAAAATAAGAGTTATGGTCATCAAATGCAAATGTTTCTCTAGTTCAACAACAACTGAAATGCTTTAATCCATTGTGTGAAAATGCATCATCTCTACATGACACATAGTTAAAGGATTTTCATTTGCCCATGGACGAAATCCAAACACAATATGTCTGGTTTCATGTTAAAAGGGCCGCAAACGACGCATTCATGTGTGAAGTGCGCACCTGGTTAAACGAAAATCGGGTTTTGGATGAAGTCACACCAATTGATGTAAATGAAAAGGAAGTAACGAGGATGATGGCAACAGGCAAACTGTTGAACATATCGTGGTCACTGATGGGGTGAATCCTGAAGAAAGCGCATCCAACGTATCCAAGCGCTCGGAGCGCAGCTGCATGTCAGGGTCGAGCACCGCCTCTGCTCACAGACTGGCAATGGCCGATCAAGCGGCTCTCATGGGGAAAGCCGCAGTTTTGAAATAGAACACGAATTAGAGGAGCAAGAGCAAAGACACAGGCTGGAAGCTGAAAGGATAAGAAAACAAAAGGAACATGGAAATGGACGCTGAAATGGCCGCCGCTGCGGCTCATCTGTCTGTGTTAGAGAGCAGTTTTGTAGGACAGAGGTCTGGCACAAATGGGATGAATTCTTACGTGAGCAAAAGGCTCAAGGAACAAAAACGGACTGTGTTTAACCCAAAGCTAAAATAATTTGTGTCTAAACCTAACGTTACTGCTCAGCTGAGCTCAGCAGCGCCTCCAGCACTTGCGATAGGTGCAAGGCTTAAAATACGCAGCCACATCAAGTCATACACACAGGAGAAAATACAATACAACAGCAAATCACAAAGAGATGCCATGTTTAATCCACCTGTCTCTATTCACCCCGCAACTTCACAATATGAGGATTTTAGTGCACCATCGCAACAGTTCACTACCCTACAAGCCCCAACTGCCCCAGATAATGCCATCTGCACCATCATTCAAAAACAAATGAAATCACGTCAATGCTTGTACAGCAGCAGTAAGCTGCATCTTTGCCTCAGCGTGACATTCCCATTTTTGATGGCAATCCATTGCAGTGAATTTCATTTATGAGAGCTTTTGAACACTGTGTGGGAGAGAACAATCAGCTACCTGGATTGCTTGTACAGTACATGGAGGAGCTGAACGTACCATCTCATATGAGGCAAGTGATCATGAAGTGGCCCTACAAGCTGCGTGAAAGATGGAGATCTACAGCTTGTGACATACAGGAACGGCGAGGCTTTAGAGCTACTTCTATTGATCTTGTTGACTTCCCCGAGCAACAAGTTAAGATCCTGTGTCATCCTCTGTTTGGAGACATTTCTGACAGCAGTTCAACTCCTGCCATAAAGGGTACATACAAGGACAGAGTCCAATCCAAGAGTGACATTAAAGGGAGCTTTGCTACATCTATCACAGCTACAGACAGTGCCACAGCCCCACCACCAGCAGCGAGTTCACAGTTCACAGCCTCCAGAAGCCCTTCTACAGAAGCCTGTCTTGTTTGTGAACAGCCTCACTCCATGCTTAAGTGTCCAGAACTCACCCGGATTTATCATTGGGAGAAAATCTAACTCCTTAAGGCAAACACAGTATGTTTTGGGTGCCTAAACGTGGGCCACATCAGCAGAGAATGTAGGAGTCGGCTCACTTGTGACAAATGCCGTATAAAACATCCCACTATTCTGCATTCAGACAGCAGAGGGCAGCCCGCAAGACCACCCAGACCTCCAGTGAGCAGTGCACCTGTGTTTCACCAAGCTAATGCTTACGTACTGGGGCCGGGGACCAGGAATGTACTCTCTCCATTGTGCCTGTTCAAGTAAAGTGTAAGAAAGGAGGCAAGGTGTTGCATACTTATGCCTTCTTAGATCCTGGGAGTACAGCTACCTTCATCACCAGCACACTCATGAACCAGCTGAACATGAGGGGTACAAAGACCAACATTCTGCTGTGCACTATGGGCCAGGAGAAGCTGGTGCCGAGCCACTGCGTCACAGGACTGGAGATCTCTAAACTGCGAAGAGAGAACTTTGTAGAACTCCCGGAGGTGTATACACAAGATGCCCTACCAGTCTCAAAGAACAACGTTCCCCGTCAGCGAGACGTTGAGAAATGGGAATAGTTCAAAGACATTAAGATCCCTGAATTGGACGCTGATGTGGAGCTTTTGATTGGCACAAATGCGCCAAAGCTAATGGAGCCATAGGAGATTGTCAATAGCAAAGACAATGGACCCAATGCTGTGAGGACCCTGTTGGGCTGGGCCATAAACGGACCCTTGAGAGGTGGAGATGGTAGTCGGAGAAGCTGCCCAGCTGTTCACGCTAACAGGATATCAATTGTAAAATTGGAGATGTTGGTATCTCACTATAACCAGGAGTTTAATGAGAAGGCACCCGAAGAGGAGCATTGGATGTCAATTGAGGACAGGAAGTTTGTGGAGATTATGGACAAATCAGTATGTGTGCAAGACAGCCACTACTGTATGGCCCTTCAACAAAGACGACATAATTATGCCCAATAATCGGTGTATCGTGGAGCAGCGCATGCAAGGCCTCAAAATACGTTTCCAAAGGTTTATCTTTTAATGCTTGTCTCCAAGTGAAGAAAACGTTTTGAAGGCTTCATTGCCTCATTTGCTAGCTTGTCGCCGAATATTGTGCAGAGCGGGCTCGGCAAATGAGAATCACCTGTTGCGATAAATCCGTATTTTAAGTAGGACTCCTGGTATTGTTTCCTGGTATTATTTCCGCTGTTTGCCTCCTCAACAAGGCCAAGAGCTCACACTAACTCAAATGACTTCATGTTTTAAAACTTTTTACTTTTGCACAACATTCAATTCCTGTAATATTTGTATTTTATATTGTATTTTATATTGTAATTTGTCAACTTATATTTTATGCCCACTTTTATTCTATTTTAATGTATTCCACTTATTACTGCTAGTTTTAGTATAGTTATTCACCACATATTTAAACCACATATTTAAATTTAAGATTCCTATATGTTTATTGTATGCACCTTCCTGCCAAAGCAAATTCCTTGTCAGTGCAATCTTTCATGGCGAATAAATCCCATTCTGATTCTGATTCTGATTCTTGTTGTAGGTTCCTCTTCTGTCACCTCTTCCGCGAGTCTTTTCCCCTGAGCAAAAAAGCTCTGCAAAGACGTATGTTTTAAAAAAAATTTAGCACGTTTGTGGGCTTCATTGAGCTGAAGGCTAACTATCACATGTCATGTGTCAAGAGGAAGAGACACGCATGATGCTTACCGCTCAATGAAGCCAACAAACTTGCACAAAGAATTGTAAACAAACGTCTTTGCAGAGCTTTTTTGCTCAGGGGAAAAGGCCCCGGGGAAAAGAGAATCTGGTCATTTTTCAAAATAAAACAGCTTTCAGACACTGATAATTGAACGGAAATAATGGTATTTTTTTCTGTGCAGCCCGGTAGCGGTCTGCGGACCGTTGGTTGGGGAATGCTGCTGTAGAGCAGCGCTGGATGTCTGAACTTGCTCAGTTTGATTTTCAAATTGTTTACCGCATAGGTAGTCAGAATGCTGGTACTGATGCATTATCTAGACCAATGGTTCCCAAACGGTGTGCCGCGGCACACTGGTGTGCCGTTAGGCAAGGACAGGTGTGCCGTGGGATTTTGTGACAGCCATATAAATGTTGCCCAAAAAATATCAAAATGTATGGCTTAGCGCCAGTAAGATTTGTAACAAATTATCAGCCTTGGTGGTGGCACACACAGCGTTCAAGTTAATAGACTCAGGGGCGGACTTACCCATTAGGCAAGGTAGGCAACCGCCTGGGGCCCCCAGCTGCCAGGGGGCCTCCAGATGCCAGGGGTGCCCTTGAAAGACTACATAAAATTACTATATGATCAATAATAACTATAATAATAATACAAATCGATTAAAAGTCATAACCTTCTACAAAAGTATCAACAAAGATACCAACTGAACGTTTATACTATTTGTGTCAACGCAGGCTTCCCCTCCCACCTGATACTACTGTGGACTATTCCATCGATTGCAGCAACTGCGCAGCAAAGCACGTCATATCAGTTGGTTAATGTGAGACAGTAGAAGAGTGAAGTGAATGTAAAAAACAGTTTGCTAAATGTAACGAAACTCCCCAACCGGAGCACAAAAGAGAAAGACAAAAGAGGAGAGTAAACAAGTAATTGCCAAACTGAAACTACCGAAGGAAACATAATTTTTCTCCAGTGGTATCCAATGATGCGGCAGCTAGCACAAGTGCTGCTCAGTGAAGTTTGGCTTGCAACAGCAGCTAGGCTAGCTTGCTCGTTGCACAATTTACCTGGGTCAACTTCTCCACACAGGGCTCTAGACTGAGACCAGCTTTGGCATTGGTACTGACAATGATAACCTCCAGCAAACTTTTTTTGAATTAGCCATTTCCCCCAAAGTAATTGTCAAGCTTAATTACGTTTTTGGGGGCATATTTTCAGTACTGTGGTGTTTGAATTGCAATTCCATCTGAAATACTGCAGGTGACAATGTTGTTACAATATATTGTTTCAAAGGGGGTTCTTAAAGGGGCAATTGACTGCAAAACCGATTTTACCTTGTCATAGTTGAATAACGACAGTTCGGTGGGTAAACTGAACATACCGTGAATATCAAAGTCCAATGACACCTCTTTCCTATTCAAATCTCAAAAAGAAAAGAATTGGCTGTAAAACGCTAGCTTTTCAACAAAGCTACCGGTCCTACGTAGGACCGGTGATCGCCCTCTTATTGGCTCTGGTCTGTATCTTTGTCACGCCCCAGAATTTACATCCAGACCAGCCCAAGGTAGCGTCTATCTCCGATACTAGTTTAGCTGCACGCTGCTCTGTGTAGGCTACTTATAAGGAATTACAAAGAAGAACGTTTTGAATTTTAACAAGGATATTGAAAATGGACCACGGTCGTAAATGCTGTGTTCCAGGCTGTACAGGGAAGGCTAACACTCACAGTCTTCCCAAGGAGCCAAACATTCAACAGGCATGGCTGCTGTTGTCTATGAGAAGATCCCGGCGAAGTTCGACACTCAATCATTCATTTGCTCTGAACATTTCACCCAAGACAGTTTTGACAACCTTGGACAATTTCAAGCAGGATTTGTTAGGAAGCTGAACCTGGAAAGAGGTGCTGTTCCGACCGTATGCTCATTGCAACCGCAAGCTATAAGGACAGTATGATGTTGTGCTAACAGGGAAGCTTCCGAAAAAATTGCCAGAAAACGAACAGCAGTCTGGCTTATTGCTTACGCCTGTCTAGATAATCTATTTGAAAGAACTGGAGAAAGGCAGGTTATAGATACAGGATACGTTAGCATTGCTAGTAACTGTTACTAGTAACACCTAGACTGTACTAAACAAGTTTAGCTTGCTAGTTAACGCAAGAGCATAGGTAGAATGTGTGAGAATTTAGCCTAGTTTATTGGCAATGGGGCTAACGTTGATTCATGTTCCTGACTGTGTTTCTTTCAAATAAATAACCTGTGTAATGAAAATCTACAATTCACGATGCATGTTTGTCCAGATCTTTGTCATGTTATTTTACAGCAAGATATCTAGAGCTAGCCTAGCTAGCTAACTGAAGCCGAGTAGAATCACGATATGGTTTGGTTGCTAAGCTGTAGCCTAACGTTCTACCCACCTAAATCGATCCAGTTTGCTTCAACAACAGAAGTGGAAACAAGTAATGTTATAATTTCAAATGATATATAGTCAATCTGTTGAAAACAGTGTTGTGTAGACACAATAGATTTATTTGCGCGTTTTTATTTCAAGTCTCCAACTTCGGTGTTTCAGCGAGTGCTGCTGTTGGCCGTGTTGCGTTTTTGCTCCCAGCTTCACTCGTTGATAACCAACCAATCAGCGCGCAGCTTATCTAAATATTAATGAGCATACCATAAAAGGAGAAAAGCTAGTGTTTTTTCCCGGGAACATTTCAGAGGATTTGTCAGAGGGCATAGAACAGCACCCGGGCCATTTTCAACCCAACCAATGTTACATACCCTATTCGGAGACCTTAAGGAACAGTGTGAAATACCCCAAAAAAACAGTCAATTGCCCCTTTAATGAATTAAGAACCCCCAAGGGGTTTTTACCCAAGGGTCATCTTTTCTACCCAAGGGTCATCAGGCTTCTCAATGGACACTGATATGGACATTTTTACTGCACACTAGTCACTTATACACTGTCACTTTCAGCTACTGGTTGCTCTTTCAGTAACATTGCACTACTGTACCTCACCACCAGGCTCCTGTTTGGTCATTGACATAGTCACTGATCTGCAAATTTGCACTACTGCACTGTACTCCACTTAGGTTAGATTAGGTTATAGGGTTGTAACAGTTTTTTTTTTGTGTTTAGGGTTAGTATAGCGTACTATTTATTGTTATCTGTAATTTAGGAAGTTTTAGTGTTAGGGTTAGTATAGTCGTTTATTTATTGCTATCTGTATATTTAGGAAGTTCACTTATCTAAGCTCAGCATAGATGTAAATTTGTTATGTGTACTTATATGTTATGTTATGCCAGGTGCTTGCGTTGTCTTGTCTTAAGAATTTCAGTGCCCAGTCTAACCTTGTGTTGCTCTGTGCACCTGACAAATAAAAGACTTGAACTTGAATTAATGCAATATGAGTAGGCTAAATGCTTGAAAATATCACAGAGAAAAAGGTGACAAAGTCATAGAGGTTAGGACCGTTTTCACCGGATTGCCCAATATCTTCATTTGATCCAACTTTTCAACTGAGGCTGCTATAGCTTATCAACATTATATATATACAGTGCCCTCCAAAAGTATTGGAACAGTGAGGCGAATTCCTTTATTTTTGCTGTAGACTGAAAACATTTGGGCTTGACATCAAATAATGAACGTGAGACCAGAGATCAACGTTTCAGCTTTTATTTCCAGGTATTTACATCAGGATCTGATGCACAACTAAGAAAATATCACATTTTGTTTGAATCCACCCATTTGTCATGTGATCAAAAGTATTGGAACAGATATACTTAAAACATATTTAAGTGAATAAGACTTAATATTTAGTTGCAAATCCTTTGCTTTCAATAACTGCAGCAAGTCTGTGACCCATTGACGTCACCAAACTTTTGCATTCTTCCTTTTTGATGCTTTCCCAGGCTTTCACTGCAGCCTCTTTCAGTTGTTGTTTGTTTTGTGGGGTTCCTCCCTTCAGTCTCCTCTTAAGCAGGTAAAATGCATGCTCTATAGGGTTTAAGTCTGGAGATTGACTTGGCCAGTCTAATACCTTCCATTTCTTGCCCCTGATGAACTCCTTTGTTGTTTTGGCAGTGTGTTTTGGGTCGTTATCTTGCTGCATGATGAAGGCTCTGCCAATCAGTTTGGTTGCATCTTTCCTTAAATTGGCAGACAAAATGTTTCTGTAGACTTCCGAGTTCATTTTGCTGCTGCCATCATGTGTTACATCCTCAATGAAGATTAATGAGCCCGTCCCAGAAGAAGCCATGCAAGCCCAAGCCATGACATTACCTCCACCGTGTTTCACAGATGAGCTTGTGTGTTTGGGATCATGAGCAGTTCCTTTCTTTCTCCAAACTTTAGCCTTTCCATCACTTTGGTAAAAGTTAATCTTTGTCTCATCAGTCCATAAAACTTTGTCCCAGAATTTTTGAGGTTCATCTCTGTACTTTTTGGCAAATTCCAGCCTGGCCTTCCTATTCTTCTTGCTAATGAGTGGTTTGCATCTTCTGGTGTAGCCGTTGTACTTTTGTTCATGAAGTCTTCTGCGAACAGTAGATAGTGATACCTTCACTCCTGCCATCTGGAGGTTGTTGCTGATCTCACTAACAGTTGTTTTAGGGTCTTTCTTTACAGCTCTTACAATGTTTCTGTCATCAACTGCTGATGTTTTCCTTGGTCTACCTGTTCGACGTCTGTTACTTAGTACACCAGTAGTTTTCTTCTTCTTCAGGACATTCCAAATGGTTGTACTGGCTATGGCCAATGTTTCTGCAATGGCTCTGATTGATTTTCCATCTTCTCTAAGACTCACAATTGCTTGTTTTTCACCCAAAGACAGCGCTCTGGTTTTCATGTTGTTTTCACCTCTGAATACAGTCTGCATAGACAAAACCTATCTTACCCAATCTGAACCTGAGTGTAGACATTCAGTGGTATTTATTGATTGAATAATGTATGTAATAGGACACACCTGGGCAACAAAACACACCTGTCAGTCACATGTTCCAATACTTTTGCTCACGTGACAAATGGGTGGGTTCGAACAAAAAGGTGATATTTTCTAATTTGTGCATCAGATCCTGATGTAAATACCTGGAAATAAAAGCTGAAACGTTGATCTCTGGTTTCACATTCATCGTTTGATGTCAAGCCCAAATGTTTTCAGTCTACAGCAAAAATAAAGGAATTGGCCTCACTGTTCCAATACTTTTGGAGGGCACTGTATATATATATATATATTAATAATTATTATATGGATTGAAAAGAGTAAGAATAGGAGTTAAGGGGGCCCCATGCCTGTCTTCGCCTGGGGCCCCCAAATCACTAAATCCGCCACTGAATAGACTTGGTGGCGCGTTCGAACCGTTCTCGCACAAAGAGCGAGAGCCGCAACACACAGACGCTCAAAGAATGTTACCTCAGAATGTCCTGTCAAACAACAATAACGGATCGCGGTTAGCTAGTTTTGCTCAAAAGTCATTGTAAGAAATACTACAGGAGGTACAATTTCTGGGGAAATTGTAGGGTGTGCTTGCTTACTTGTAGGGGTCCGTATTTAAATTACATTTTACAACTGATATTTCTGTATATTTTATATTAAAATGCATAGCCTTCTTATTATTTATTAAGATTACATAGATTTAAAAGCATATTTTTTTCTGCTCATTTACAACTCAAAATACTAAGAGTGAAGAGTAAAATGAAATAGTCTTGTCATTTCCCCTGCAAGATGAATGGTGATCAGCAACCTCATAGTTAAATCAAAACGAATATATTTGGCAGACCGGTGTAAAAATTGACCTAATCTCTATGATTTAAATGTCATTGTAAGTTTTTCCCTTCTCGTAATATTTTCAGGCATTTAGCCTACTCATATTGCATTCATTCATTAATAAAGAACCCCCTTTGAAATTTATTTTAACAACGACGTTACCAGTAGTAGCTATCTCAGATGGAATTCAAATAGTATCATCTGCTAACTGAAAATATGCCCCCCAAAACGTAAATAAGCTTGACATTTACTAAGGGGAAAATCACTCATTCATAAAAATGTCAGTGGTAGTGATCATTGTCAGTAACAAGGCAAAATGCAATATAGCCCTGCTGTGTGGAGAAGCTGCCCCGGTAAATTGTAGGCTACAACTACTACTAAACTGTCTTGGTAGCGATTGCGTTGGTTGAATTCGATTTAACGTTACTTCCGTTGTACGGTCTAGGCCGAAATTAATTATTTTCATGAACAGATTGAAGTTTAGGCTGTGGCAATGGAGTTCAGGTTAGTAGTCACTAGTCAGATAGTTTCACTTATTGAAAGACTTTTGATTTAAGGTAGGGTAGTGCCGAACATCATTGACTTCCACGTAGGCTACTGTAAACAGCTGTGGATATGTTTTTTTAGCTACTAACAGTACAGTACAGCGTTGCAGTGAGCTACACTGGTTTGAAACCACAGGTAATGATAATTTCACCAACAAATCGTTTACTTGTAATCTAATGTCATAATAAATCCTACAACGAAAATGTAATTGTGAGGAATGTTTATTTTAACGATTGAAAACAGATGCATCATAGACCGCTGTAGTATGTGTTGCCCGGACAACAGAGGCTAATGTCATGATGCTAGAGGTAGTCACGCGATATTTCGTGACGTTGGTGACGTCAGTAGCGTCAGTGACTGTGGCTAGCAAGTTAGCCACCGTTAGCTTCACTTTTGCCACAAAAACGTAATTAAAACCTAAACCGTGCAACGGAACATAAATCCCAATAGAACCAACGCAATCGCGACCAAGACGAACCTTTTGACATCGACGTTGTCTATGTAGTCCAAATATTGACTGAGCCTTAGGGGCGCGAAAATAAACAATAATAATAACTAGAAAAGGCTGTTCCTGCGAAACAGCAGTGAGAATGCTGAAAACCTGAATGGGGATAGCTGACCATGCTAAAAAAGCTGAACATAGTGAACATTTAGTAGAAAGTTATAAGGTGAATGTCTTGTGAACATTTTAAAGGTTGAATGGTGTCTCTATCTGAAAGTATGCTGAAGTAGTTAAATTTGAAAGAGGAGGACTGAAAGTATGCTGAAGTAGTTAAGTTTGAAAGAGGAGGAAGCTTTTTTTAATGATTTGAAAGGATTTACCATTACTTTTAAAGGGAGAATAATTTGCACAAAAACCTTAATATTTTTTTAAGTATAAAAGGGAGAAATACCAAAACACATAGCACACATCTCCTGAAGGAGCTGAACGTTTTTTTTTTTAAGATTTTTTTTTTTTATTGCTGAAAATACAGAAATGAGAAAATACCCGCAAGCTGAAATGAATTTCAAAAATGTGTGAGTCACACAAAAGAGGCAGTGTGGAAGCTTAACTGCATGATCTAACAAAGCTAAGAGCTAAAATAGCCTACAATGCGGGAGAAGCTGAAAGCTGAACTGTTAAACAGGAGAAGAAGTAGGCTAGCTAGTCGTAACAAGAATATTATCGTTTTAACAGCTGAAATTATAGCCATACCATTGAGTGCATTTACTCTGCTTTCTTAGTAGGATTCAAACATACAGCAGTAGGGCCGATACAAGAAGACACGGCGACACTTTGTTGCAGAAGGATGATGGTGCAAGTTTCGTCCGTGGAGCATACAACGATTAATAAAAAAGAATCATGTAGACGTGTTTATTGAGTAATCGCATAACTAATTACACATGTAAACGGAGTAATTGTATCATTGGCATAAACCGACAATTGCTAGTAATCGGGTTTGATGAATGATGAACTTCATTGGTTCGTCGAGAATTACAGAAATGTGCCTAGCATCCAGACCTCAAACAAGTTAACCTAGACGCAAAACTATACGTCCAATCCAAAAAATAAGGATATTTTCAGAGACCCAAGACTCTGCCGAAACCATTGATATCCTTTCTGCGTCTGTGCGGTCAGAAATGCAACTCTTTTTGCAGTTTCAAAAACATTACCCAATTCTGCTTTCATGGTGCGTGTCTGTTTGGTTGTCACGGCAATGGAGCAGCTGTACTCGCTAACGAGCTGGGCAGAGAGAGTGACACATTCAGCTAGCATCCACACCTCAAACAAGTTGACCTAGACGCAAAACTATACGTCCAATCCAAAAAATGAGGATATTTTCCGAGACCCAAGACTCTCCCGAAACCAGACATGTCCTTTATATGTCTGTGCGGTCAGAAATACGACTCTACCGGCATTTTAAAAACACGTCTACTTTCGAAATTCTCTGACGAATTTTACCCACCACTGAAAGCCACAAAAGCACTGGACTAAATGCCCCCCCCCCCCCCGCGCAACGAAGTTTCCTCTTTTTCACAAACTCAAATCTGGTCACCCTAAGAAACTAATCATGCGTAACTGCACACCCCGTCCTGTTCAGACACTTTAAGATGACATCAAAATAATAATTCATAGTGCAGGGTTGCCGATGTTGTCGTTGTCCCTGGTGAGTTTTTTTATACGTAAATAACAAGATCATGCTACATCTAACCAGCGGATCATTTCTTGCAAGTGTGTCAAAGTGGTATGTATTAACACCGTAGGCTTGAATAATAACCAAAGGCGTGAAGCTAGAGAGGATGCAATGGAAGATTTCCTAGATCTAGATCGACTACTTCAAATTGAAAACTGAGAAGATATTTAGAGTAAAGACAAGTTACTTTACATATGTGTTCAATATCGTCAATTAAAAGTAAAAGCTTTCCAGTTACGAAGCGTTTGTTCGTAGGATTAACGCCAGCTAAAGTTACCCCAGCCCTGGTTTGGCTGTTTGTGACGGTCAGCTAAGACAGTCCAGCCTCGATGTTTGCATATTTCTGTAAAACTTTCTGTAGATTATGTACACTTTAAGCTCAATGTACATACCTTGTTTGGCCAATTTGGTCGATTGTGGAAAATAAGTCAAACCGTTATTAGTTATGGAGAGCCATCACGCTAGCTTGATTATGAGAAATGTAGCTAGAATCCACACCTCAAACAAGTTAACCTAGACGCAAAACTGTACGTCCAATCCAAAAAATAAGAATATTTTCCGAGACCCAAGACTCTGCCGAAACCATTGATATCCTTTATGTGTCTGTGCGGTCAGAAATACAACTCTTTTGGCAGTTTCCAAAACGTCACCCAATTCTGCTTTCATGGTGCGTGTCTGTTTGGTTGCCACGGTGATGGCGCAGCTGTGATTGCTAACGAGCTAGGCAGAGAATAACACATTTAGCTGGAATCCACACCTCAAACAAGTTAATCTAGACGCAAAACTATACGTCCAATCCAACAAATAAGGATATTTTCTGAGACCCAAGACTCTCCCGAAACCAGAGATGTCATTTATATGTCTGTGCGGTCAGAAATACGACTCTACCGGCAGTTTAAAAACACGTCTACTTTCGAAATTCTCTGACGAATTTTACCCACCTCCCCATTGAAGTTAGTGAGAGAATTTGAAAGGCTGCTCTCGCTTCAAGGCTCAAAGCTGAAAATCTGTAAATGTGAGCTCTTTAGTAGTTAAATTGGCTGAAAGAGGACACGTTTTCCTACATTTTAAGGTATAACTTGTTTCTGTAAGTTAAACTATATGAACGTCAGAGGAATTTGTTTGACAATTTAGTTGAATATCAGAAAAAGAGCATCAAGAAGGAGCTACATTTTTCATGTATTTCAAACTGTCACGAATCAAAATTGGCAGAATATTTGAAAAAGCTGAATCATTTGGGAATAGCTGAATGTCCTGTGAACATTTTAAAGGCTGAATGGTATCTCTAGCTGAAAGTATGCTGAAGTAGTTAAGTTTGAAAGAGGAGGAAGCTTTTTAATGATTTGAAAGGATTTACCATTACTTTCAATGGGAGAATAATTTGCACAAAAACCTTAATTCTTTAAAAAGTATAAAAGTGAGAAATACCAGAAGTCATAGCCATCATCTCCTGAAGGAGCTGAATGTTTTGATACAAAAATTGTAGGAATCGGTGAAAGTATGCAGGACTAGTTAAAGGTCAAAAAACGGCGGAAGAACTGAGAAGTTGAAAAGCAATAGTGAGAATGCTTAACAGCATTCTCACAATAATATATATGTGAGATAACAATGGTTTGTGCTGGCCGAAAGGCAAGCACACCCCAAAAATTGATCGCTTTATTGTGAGGAGCAAAGCACAGATAGTCAGCGTAGAAGAACCACCTAAAGAGAAGAAAATAAAGACTGTCAGCAGACAGTATCATGAAAGCTACCTGTCTTATGGCTTCACCTGGACCGGGGATGTCAACTGCCCCCATCCCGAGTGCGTAATCTGTCGGGAAAAGTTGGCTAATGCTACATGGTGCCAAGTAAATTGAAGAGGCACTTGGAAACCAAACATCCCTTTCATATTGAGAGAAACTTGGCCTTCTTTAAAAGAGCGAAGGATCTGAACCAGAGGCAGCAAGACCGTTTGTTGGATTGTGTAAAAGTGTCTGATAAGGCTATGGAGGCAAGTTATATGCTAGCGGAGCCTATTGCAAAGCAGAAAAAAACACACACAATAGCGGAGACGCTCATCCTCCCCGCTTAAAAAAAATTGCAGGTGTCATGCTGGGTCCAGATGCCGCAAATGCCTTATCAAAAGTGCCTTCGTCAGATAATACAGTTAAAAGAAGGATCGATGACATGTCAGATGACATAGAACAACAGTTGACGGAGAAACTGCAGGTCAGCGGTACATTTTCTCTACAGGTAGACGAGTCAACTGACATAAGTGGGGCTGCCTAACTCCTGGCAAACGTCAGATATGTCGATGGTGATTCAATCAAAGATACTTTTTTATTCTGTAAAGAAATGGAAAGCCACACAACAAGGGAAGAGGTATTCAGGGTAACTAATGACTATTTAAAAGAGAAAAGTCTGAACTGGGAAATGTGCGTCAGTCTTTGTACAGATGGTGCGGCATGCATGACGGGGAGAGTGAGAGGTTTTATTGCCAAGGTGAAAGAACAAAACCTAAATATTGTGACAAACCACTGTATTTTACATCGAGGCTTTAGTTGCCAAAACCATGCCCCCGGAGTTGGCTGAGGTGCTGGATCAGTCTGTGCAGGTGGTGAATTACATCAAATCAAGGCCATAAAAGTCTCGGCTTTTCTCCCAACTATGCGCTGAGATGGGAGCTGACCACCAAAGCCTACTCCTCCACACAGAGGTACGTTGGCTGTCACGGGGAAAAGTCCTGTCCCATCTTTATGAGCTGCGAGAAGAGGTTTTGGAGTTTTCGAAGGAACACCCTGTCAAGGACAAGCTCGCGGATCAGAGGTGGGGCGCCAAGCTGGCTTACCTTGCAGATATATTTGGGCATCTTGACGAGTTAAACACCAGCTTCAGGTCAGGAATGAGAACATTCTATCGTCCACAGACAAGATTTGGGGGTTTATGGGCAAGCTTATCCTGTGGCAGGAGGCTTTGGAACAGGGTTCCATGGAGATGTTCCCACTGGCATCAGCCACGCCACAGGCAGCTAGGGAGCACGCTTTATTTGCTGAACACCTTCAGACATTAAAAGAGAAGTTTGAGCGCTACTTTCCACGTGTGGCCGACATCGAGGACTTTGACTAGATTCGAGCCCCATTCATCAGGAATCCTCAACAGAAAAGCTCATTTTGAGGGAAAGAGAGGAATGTGCAGAGCTCCAGATGGACCGCACAATGAAACTCAGTGAGCTCCCACTGGATCAGTTTTGGTTGGCTTCTGCACCAGAGTACCCAACTATCTCCCGCCACGCGATTGAACAACTTATTCTTTTTCCCCACTACCTACCTGTGTGAGTTGGCATTCTCTACTCTAGTTTACATGAAGAGCAACAGGAGGTCACGCCTCTCCGTTGAACAGGACTTGCGAGTGGCCCTCTCTTCAGTACCACCAAGAAATCTGCGAGCAACGACAGGCAAATGTTTCTCACTAGCTTGTAAGCAGGCAAAATAGCAAATGTTAAATAGCAAATGTACAATAAAAAAAATGTTAAATGCCGATTCAAACATACATTAGTTGTAAGTTTACAAACTTTCAAATTAATTATTGAATTATTTTGTTTTTGGTTTGCTTTAAGGCACATTCGGATGGAGTGGCAGCTTGGTCCGGGCAATTTAGCACTTTCTTGTACTTGGTTGTCTTTAAAGGTTTTTATAGTGTGGTACCCTTGTATATAGGTCACTTCAGTCATACATGGAAGTCACGTTGTTTGCCCAGTGAAACACCGTCATTGTTGGCCTCACAAGGGCTAGTTCCCTGTATAATGTATTATTCAAATGGTACTACAGAGTTACGTATTAATTTCTGAGTTATGCATGACACCTGCATTTTGTATATTTTCTGTTTGTGCTTTACCACATACACCCACCAACACCTCAATGAATTCATTGTTTTTACAAGTATTTAATACAAAGAGTTATGATTCTACTGGATATCCAAGTCTCCCTTTTTTTCTTCATTCTAATTGGACCCTCAGCGATGGAACCTTTCCCTATCAGTAAATAAAAATAAACGTTTACAGAGTGATAACACATGTTATAGAGGCGCTTTGCACAGATATGAATACAGGTGTGCCTTGAGATTTTGACTTGCCTTTTGGTGTGCCTTGGACACAAAAAGTTTGAAAACCACTGATGTAGACCAGGGATACCTACCAACGTATATATTGAAACTGAGAGCTACTACACGGGTACTGAGTCATACGAAGGGCTACCAGTTTGGTACACTCTTTTAAAATAAATTAGCTCACTTTACCTTTAGTTATATATTATTATTAATGATTAATGACACTCATCTATGTGAAGACACTGATCTGTTAATGATTCAATTGTTAACATTTTCAGATGATCACTTCTACATTCTGAAAAGCAGCACAAACGAAAATAATGGCAGTACAAACGATTGAGACTATTTTGACGATGTTTTGCGTTGGGTGTACAAGTCTATGGTAGCTTTTGTGACAGGTAGTGAAGTGTCTCTCCACATTGTGCCGCTTTGCCGTCGCCACATTCGCCATACAAATGAGACAGTAGTAAAAAAAGAACTCTTCCTCCCATTCACTGTGAGAATGATACTTTTTTTTCTGCCACGTTTTTGGGGTGAGAAACCGCATTCAGCTCCCCATCTTCACTGCGCCCTTCAGCTACTCTCCATGAACGCTGAAGTTTTGTCATGCGCACAATACTGGTTTTTACTCTGATCAATAAAAGCATTTATTTATTTATTTTAAGATATTGTCATTTTCAAATCTATATAAATGCAAGTGATTAAAAAAGGATAGCAACAGAATAAAATTTAATTTTAGACGCAGCTCACAGGTGAGTTGTGCTATTTTTAGAACAGGCCTGCGGGCGACTTTTGGTCCTTGCGGGCGACCTGGTGCCCGCGGGCACCGTGTTGGTGGCCCCTGATCTAGACAATACAAAAACGTCTGTTCTCCAAAGGATCATGTGGTCCAGACGTTCAAGGAAACATATGGTGCCCTTCCTCATCAATTTGCATGGAGGAAAGAGTGTTAGCTATAGTTAAGTTTGATCAGGGTTGAGGTTGAGGACGGTTTGCGTCCAAGGCCCATTTGAAGAATCATAAGTCAAAGCGCGGCTGCGCTGCAGGGATCATGAGACTGAGTCTGCATGATCTGTCAGGTTGCAATTAGAATTGCGTTTTGGTTTTGTTCTTCTGTAGAATCGTTCAGGGAGTGTTGCACAGGCACTAATCTTGTTGAATCCCCAGAGAAGCTTGGCGACTATCCTTTGCCAATCCTGATGGCGGCCATGCCATAATTGGTTTCGCTTGAGTCAGAGATCGGTTGTCATCTCAGGAGTTTTATACAGTTCAGAGTTAGGAGGTGGACCTGTCTGAAGTCAGCAGTTAATTGGGGGAAGCTGGGTTCTCAACTCCCCCTCTTTCTTTCACACCTACCAAAGGTGTCAACTGGTGTCTGGCTGGTTCATAAGATTGTTCAAGTATTGTTCCGGACATCTTTGTACAGTTACAAAATATAGTTGAATGATTGTTTATTATGTTAAGTTTGTGTAGATACCAATGATGACTTGGTTATTATGTTAGGTTTGTGTAGATACCAATGATGACTTGGTTATCTTTCAGGAAGAGGGAGTAGTTACTAGAATCAACAAATCAATTTGTGTTTCACCTCATTTGTTTGTGCATGGCCGCACTGCAGCTATAATTCACTAAATCTCTCTTACTAATTAAACGCCACCCTCGAATAAACACCGCCCCAGAATTTGGCTGCACCAAAAATGAACATTGTTTAATAAACACTGCGGGGTTTAATCGAAGAAATACGGTATGTTCTATATTCAAATTGCCCCCACAAACGGAGAGCACAAATGGTTGGTGGAGACGTTTCGTCTCAAGCAGGCCCTTTGAAGCTTGCAAGCCAGCAGGAGGGCATCACATGCAGAGGGGGGAGGCTCCTCCCCAACTCTATGGTCCCGTTGCATCGGCGTTTGGTGGGTAATCAGCATACTGAGGGTGCCAAGAGGGCTGATTAGGTTTGTCTGATGTGGTCGGATCACACTCTTAAAGGGATGACAGGATGTTGGCTCTGTTTGGTCTGGCTGACCTCGCTACAGTTGCTACTGGCCTGGAATGTATGCTGATGTGGAGAATTATTCCAAATCTTTTGAGAGATGTATTGTCCAAAGCTCAGCAGCCCAAAGTTGAGACATCCATGGGAAGTATGCTGGCTTACAAGCCCCTGGACCAGCATGCCATTACAGTGGCCTGATGCTCTATGGGGTCCTGCCAGAATTCACTCTGATCAAGGAAAATTCTGTGAAGTTGAAATTGTCCGGTCCTTGTGTAAACTGTGTGGCATGAAAAAAAGTATAACCACCCCATACCATCCCCAAGGCCAATGCGAGCATTTTAACAGGACTCTACATGACCTCCTTCGTGTCTCGGCCCAAAAGAAGAGGCGATGGGTGGAGTATCTTCCAGAAGTTGGGTATGCCTATAACACAGGTAGCTTACGAACATGTTGGGAAGAAGTCGGAACAAGCCCTCCTGCAAGAAACAGTGTCTTGGAGCCCGGGTCGGCTCCTGTATGTGCATAACCGCCAGTACACTGGAAGGCACAAGATTCAAGCTGTGTGGCTCCCTGTACCGCATAGGATGCTTGCACAGTCGGCTTCTGAGAAAGATGTTTACTCAGTAGTCCCGATTGACTGTTCCAAACCTCCAAGGAATTTGAATAGAACGGAGTTGAGATTGTGTGGGCCTGGAGTTCAGCTGGAGGAACAGGATAAAGGCCCCCCACCCAAGTAGCTTGGCCAGAGATCAGCAGAGAGCAGTAGTGAGGAGGAGGATGAGATGAGCATGGTGTGGGTCAGAAAGTCTGTCCATAAGCGCAGAACTCCCTATCTGGAGGAAGAACATCTGAGGGGGGGGCCAGCAACACAGAGGATGCAGGAGGATGTCACAATGCAAAGTACATTGGATGCGGTAAAATATTAAGACGCATGCTCAGATTGTTTGTGTGTTCAACACTATGACACAAATTTGATGCCAAGTGGGGCTGACAGCAGATAGCCCCGAAAGGCGTACAAAAATACAGGGTGTTGATATCACAGCCTGGAAACATACCTAGCTACATGTTTGGCACCGACATTGTGTATGTAGTACAAAAATTGAAAAAAAGTTTTTCTTGCTAGGCAGGTTTCTCGCACTGCCTTGCGGGGCCTGTCACGTGGCTTCCATTGAAAATGAATGGGAGGCTAAATTTAGGTCTTCCGCCCCCCTGAAAAAAATCTTAGGGGAAACACTGCACAATGGAGAAGTTATTAGTGGCAAAAACAACAACATTGTGCAATACCCAAACTGAAGAGTTTGTCTTCCGCTGCTTCCATATTTTTTCACCTTTCTGCAAGTGCCGGCACATGACAGCTGGGGCTGCATTGCTCTTTTGAGTATGTCTTGGTCATTGAGTTGACCTTGTTAAAGGGGTGCAACTAATGTAATCATTTATTCATTTTCAAACCTTTGAGCTAGCGTAGGAGAGCTTCAACTGGACACCTGGTATCTTCAGAAGCCTGTACAGCAGGCCTTTCACCTTCTGGATGATCATAGAATCTAAACGTGATGAGAAAATATGTTCCATTGTATAACATGTTAGGGTAATTTATTATTCTATAAACTGCAAAATACTATAAAAGCATTATTCTCTCTGCTGCTGAATGTCTGTCGCGTTTTCAATAAAAGACAGCTAGGGGAGACAGCTTCCTTAAACAATTAGATGTACATTTTATATATGTAAATATCCAAACACTGAATGTGGGGTGTATAATATACCTGGTAGTTTTTTTACAATGGGCTTCCTGTCTGAATCTTCTGGACAAAGGAATGTAATGGCTGGTAAAGGAAAAATAATAAATTCAGTCCATATTTAAAACTGCAGGCATTTTTTTCTGCAGAGGGTCTTTTGTATTTACTACGCATTTACTGTATGGGTTTTTGTTTACCGCGGTTACAGTGTATTCAGTTACAACAGACACGGCTTGAGAACACATGAGGACAACATATAATTACAGTGTGTTTGTTTGACAAAGAAAGAAAGGAGAGGAGTGATGTGAACAAGAAAGCAAAAAATAAGGAAGGAGAACTCACACAAGAGTTGGTTTTTCAGCGCAAAAGGCTCCGGCTTTTTGAGCTCTCCTTCCTCCGGAGCTCCATATTCTGAAAATCAAACCGTTAACATCACTCAATTTGTTTTACGTAGCAAGGTCAGTTGAGTAATTTCTCAATCTGAGCAGGACTTGACAAGGAACATGAAGATCTAACATCTGATGGATCTGGAGACTGAACATTAAAGAAAACTTTGTGTACCACCACAGTTTGAATCACAGTGAAAAATGATTGACAGTTCTAACAACAACTCTGACATGGTTAATTCGTAAACTGTGCCTCTAGGAATGGACCAGTCCCTACTCTGTATCAACATCAGATAGCGGGGGTGCTGGGCAGTGAACTCTGTGCTGGGGTGGTTCTGCTGAGGATCTCTGTGTCCTCCTGATGCCAGCCACTCCAGCCCAAACATCTTGCAGTAGTCCAGCTCTGCCCCTCTTCTCTCCTCTAGAGTGATCTAGAAGAGACCATGGAAATAGGGATGTATTCAAAACATGTATATTAATAAGTGCAACTATGGGAATTTGCCCCGGTGGTAATTTTGGCCAAGAGCACTAAAGCGATAAAAAAAGAAAAAAAAACCTGACTGCATCCATAAAGAATTCTACACACAAAAAAAACACCCATCTTCTTCTAGAAAAAATTGCTGGGCTTTCAAACGTTTGAGGTATGACTACCTGGCTCCTGTTCAAGACCTCCAGCTTGCCCACTCTGGCAATAAGAAGCTGAGTGGCAGTTTCTGGATTATTCTCTCTGCTCAGCAGAGGGTTATTCCGGCACGACAGCTTCACCAAGCTGCTCAGCTTTTCCAGCTCACTCACCACCAGCCACTGTGTGGACCGTAGAACCAGTGTTTGTAACAAGGTTGAAAGAGAAGAAGAAGAGACAGAGCGAGAGGGAGAGAGAGCACTTATTCATTAGCACCAAAAAAAAACACCTTAAACCCACCTCAGCTGTAATATTTCTGAGACATCATATAACTCTGAATATCTGTTAAATTATCAAAGAAATTGAAAGTTAAAGACAGAGCAAAAAGGGAGCACTCACATCTGATATATTGTTATTATTAAGAGCCAACATCTTCAGTGCTGGGAACATGGCCGTCTTGAAACCTATACCATGTAAAGACAATGGCATTTGTGACCTTTAATTTGAAACATTGAGACTGTAAAGCAACTTTATATGCTACTTACCAGGTTGAGCATCATTGAACCAAATAGTCGATAGACCTGTCTTGGATAAGTTAAGGTTTTCCAGTCTGAAATGTAAGAAGCAATGGCTGTTGGGTCATGGGGTCAACTGATAGAAGAATTAAAGAGCAGTTACAAAATAATTTTGTACGAGTGTGTGAATCTAGCTACGTCAACACTGACCGTGGTAGCTGGCTGATACTGAGCAGGCTATCTTCAACCAAGGGGTTGTCCGAAAGATCCAGAATGGTTAGAGACTCTAGGACCTGCTGTGATGGACTGCAAGAGACTGCACGTGTCAGTGCCCCAGTGCTTTTGAAATCAAACCGTTTCAGACTGTATGCTGAGTAGGGAGAGCTCAACACTGCTTACCTCTCGAGTTTTGTGATGTCGTTCTCAGAGACGTATAACTCTTCCAGCTGGGGCCACATGGGGACACACTCCAACAGCTACAAGGGAAGGAGAAGCAAAAACTCAAAACAAAAACCCATAACTCCATGGTCCACTTAGGCGGATTGTAAGGTTCCTGCTGCTACTTCAGGTGTTGACGCCTTAATCAGCACCACCTAAAATCGATGTTATGGATTGAAACAGTTCATGACCTTATCATTGCCTTTGATAGAATACAGTGCCCTCCAAAAGTATTGGAACAGTGAGGCGAATTCCTTTATTTTTGCTGTAGACTGAAAACATTTGGGCTTGACATAAAATAATGAACGTGAGACCAGAGATCAACGTTTCAGCTTTTATTTCCAGGTATTTACATCAGGATCTGATGCACAACTAAGAAAATATCACATTTTGTTTGAATCCACCCATTTGTCATGTGAGCAAAAGTATTGGAACAGATATACTTAAAACATATTTAAGTGAATAAGACTTAATATTTAGTTGCAAATCCTTTGCTTTCAATAACTGCAGCAAGTCTGTGACCCATTGACGTCACCAAACTTTTGCATTCTTCCTTTTTGATGCTTTCCCAGGCTTTCACTGCAGCCTCTTTCAGTTGTTGTTTGTTTTGTGGGGTTCCTCCCTTCAGTCTCCTCTTAAGCAGGTAAAATGCATGCTCTATAGGGTTTAAGTCTGGAGATTGACTTGGCCAGTCTAATACCTTCCATTTCTTGCCCCTGATGAACTCCTTTGTTGTTTTGGCAGTGTGTTTTGGGTCGTTATCTTGCTGCATGATGAAGGCTCTGCCAATCAGTTTGGTTGCATCTTTCCTTAAATTGGCAGACAAAATGTTTCTGTAGACTTCCGAGTTCATTTTGCTGCTGCCATCATGTGTTACATCCTCAATGAAGATTAATGAGCCCGTCCTAGAAGAAGCCATGCAAGCCCAAGCCATGACATTACCTCCACCGTGTTTCACAGATGAGCTTGTGTGTTTGGGATCATGAGCAGTTCCTTTCTTTCTCCAAACTTTAGCCTTTCCATCACTTTGGTAAAAGTTAATCTTTGTCTCATCAGTCCATAAAACTTTGTCCCAGAATTTTTGAGGTTCATCTCTGTACTTTTTGGCAAATTCCAGCCTGGCCTTCCTATTCTTCTTGCTAATGAGTGGTTTGCATCTTCTGGTGTAGCCCTTGTACTTTTGTTCATGAAGTCTTCTGCGAACAGTAGATAGTGATACCTTCACTCCTGCCATCTGGAGGTTGTTGCTGATCTCACTAACAGTTGTTTTAGGGTCTTTCTTTACAGCTCTCACAATGTTTCTGTCATCAACTGCTGATGTTTTCCTTGGTCTACCTGTTCGACGTCTGTTACTTAGTACACCAGTAGTTTTCTTCTTCTTCAGGACATTCCAAATGGTTGTACTGGCTATGGCCAATGTTTCTGCAATGGCTCTGATTGATTTTCCATCTTCTCTAAGACTCACAATTGCTTGTTTTTCACCCAAAGACAGCGCTCCGGTTTTCATGTTGTTTTCACCTCTGAATACAGTCTGCATAGACAAAACCTATCTTACCCAATCTGAACCTGAGTGTAGACATTCAGTGGTATTTATTGATTGAATAATGTATGTAATAGGACACACCTGGGCAATAAAACACACCTGTCAGTCATATGTTCCAATACTTTTGCTCACGTGACAAATGGGTGGGTTCGAACAAAAAGGTGATATTTTCTAATTTGTGCATCAGATCCTGATGTAAATACCTGGAAATAAAAGCTGAAACGTTGATCTCTGGTTTCACATTCATCGTTTGATGTCAAGCCCAAATGTTTTCAGTCTACAGCAAAAATAAAGGAATTGGCCTCACTGTTCCAATACTTTTGGAGGGCACTGTATGTAAGAATGTTAAACATTAGCTCGTCATACTCTTTTGGAAAGAGTACGTATCAATGTCTAAAATGGAAATCAGAACATAGCTATTCTTGGCTATGGTAAAGAAAGGTATAATGTTGCCTGTTACCTGAGGCCATGTGAGGGTACACTTTTTGAGGGAGAGCACCTTCAGGCTGGAGAAGGCCTGATTTAGTGCCATGGGTTTGATAGGCACACGCAGTCTGTTATGGCTAATGGAGGACAAGAGAACGATTAAATAATACAAATGACACAAATCTAAATGAGACAATGGAAACACACTAAAGTGGACTCTGCAGTACGATATTTATCAGTCACATACTGTACTACCCTGTTCATCATGGGTCCACAGTCTCCCGCAGAAATACTAATAAATAGGATTCAGTGGCGGACTGGCCATCGGGAGCACCGGGAGAATTCCCGATGGGCCGAAGCACTTCTGGGCCGGATTGCCTTATAATCTTTTTTACTACTAATACAAATTTCGGCATAAGATCGAGCGACACGTTTCCCAGCAACACGGTTGGCCGGCCCCCCTTTCCCCCAGGACGGTTGGTCTATTCCAAATGAACGTCTATGCAGCCCTTAGTTAGCCTGACGTTATGTGCGTTCGACGTGGACTGACTTCATGCAGCGCTGCAGCCGGCTGCAGGCGGCTGACTTGAAACAGTGAATTCTGGTTAGACTTTTTGTCTGACTTGAGACGGCGCCGAGGATAGGTCACTGTGAAGTCACCATCAAAGTACCATAAGATCGATTCGAGAACTGCCGGCTGTGTAGCCGAGCGCATTTTCTCAAGAGCAACTTCACGGGTTCTAGTGACGACACAGCTATTTCATGATTGGCCAGACTCACACACGACAACTTTGACGCGACTTTTGTAATTATTCTGACACCTTCAGTATCGCCAATGCTCAAATCCGGACCAAACAGTTTAATTGAATAAAAAAATTATTGAAGAAAGGGTTTTTACTCCGCCTCTTCATGAACAGAAAGACGACGTTTAATTATAAATAAAGTAAAGTAATCAAACAGCGCTTAATCGGCCGTGACTGACCTCAACGCAGCAAACCACGAGAAGCTGAAATGTCTGACTTTACAGAGCCGTTTTCAACTCCTCCCCGACTGCAAGCGGCTACTCTCGCCGGTCATTTCATGCAGCCGCAGTCCATGTCGAACGCAACTGTTGACATACTCATAATTCCAATCGGATTATGAGTCTGAAACCGCTCCGTTGGGCTGTGAGCATGAGGCGTGTTTCAACTGAACCCGGAAAGAAATGCCTCTTCGCTTAATTGGATAGACCTACAACCAATCAGAGCAACGTAATATGTTGTTTGAATTCAACCCAAGTGCTCTTTTGCGATCCGGTCTGGATCAAAGTCCAGGGCCTATTTTTACTCCCAGTCCGTCCCTGATAGGATTTGATCTGAACACTGACACTAAACTGCAGGAAGAGTTGGCGTGAGGCAGTGGTGGACTGCAATATCTCATGGGTATTTACATACAAGTCACCTAGCAGACATCCTACCCCAGAGCAGGTCTGTCACAAGGTCACAGTAAATGCTGACAACCCTTACAGTAAAACTGTGTGTGTGTTCAACAAAATCCCAGTATCATGAACCTGACCTGAGTACTAGCTCTCTCAGTGGCTCCATCTGCTCTGTAATGGCTGCCACATCCTCCCATCGGGATAGCAGGTTTCCACTCAGGTCCAGAGAGACCACATCTATCGGTGACTGTTAAAAAAATATGTACAATTGCAAAATATACAAATTACAGTTAAGACATAAAAAATAAAAGAGGAGGTACAATTTCTGGGGAAATTGTGAGGTGGGCTTGCGGACACTGCAGCTGGAGCATCACCTCCAAACATATTAAACTATTATCAAATATTAATAGTTGGATAATTTTTTGGGAGAAAGACGAGTTTTCATAAGTGTACTTACATTCAGTACTTATAACTGATGTCTGTGTAATACGTATATTATTATTATTTTTTAAGTATGCACTTTCTATCAAAGATTCCAGATTAAAAAGCATACATTTGTTGCTGCTTATTTACTCTTTAAAGTACAAAGCGTGAAAGTGTTGAATGATACAAGGTTCTCCTATTTTCCTTAGAGCAGTGATATGGGAGGGAGCCTCACATAGTTTTGATACAACTGTTTCAACTAGGCTAAGAAAAAAGCAATTCTGTGTAAAAAATTGTCTAAACTATATTATGACTTAATACTCCCCTTTTACTGTTATTTTTCATTTAATTCCTCATTTTACATTTAATTAATAATCAAACCCCTTTGAAACTAGCTGATTCAAACAACGTTGTCACTCTGGTATCTTTGCTAGGATACTATACCCTCTGCTAACGGAAAATATGCCCCAAAAAACGTAACAAGCTTACACGGGGTGGGGGATTGACAAATAAAACTAGTTTGTTGGAAATACTGTTTGACGTTTCCAATTAAACTGTTGTCCAGCAAGGAATGAATCAGTTCATACCTAGACTAGGTAGCCAGACCGAAACTTGACGTGCTCGCCATCTATTAAAATCACTACATGGGTCGTCTACAGCCATTCCCACGTTTCCACTTCGCAGCCCACTTGCATGGCTCAAATCTTTTGAGGCCCCCCCCAGCACATCCGTTTTCCATTTTATCCCAAATATTTTCCAGACCTCCAGCTTGCCTTCCTCCCGTAGTGCATCCTGGTGCCATATGTTCTCCAGGTAAACGACACTTACAGCCATCCAGAAGAAAGAAAACGTGATAAATCAAACCACGTCACCGTCTTCCATGGCTCCGTGGTCCAGTTCTTATGATCATGTGCCCATTTTAGGCACTTTCGGCAGTGGATAGGGGTCAGCATGGGCACCCTGACTAGTCTGCGGCTATGCATCCCCATACAGAACAAACGGCAATGCACTTGCCCATTTTTCCTGCTTCTAAAGACAACTTTGAGGACAACATTTTCACTTTCATGCCTAATATATCCCACCCACCGACAGGTGCCAATCCATTTATTACAAACTATGGAGCCTCACTTCATTCAGTGGTTTCATGAATGTTAGATCTCTACTAGCTGCTACTGTTGAAGATCAGGCAATATATGACAAAGCTTCTTCTCACAGGCCAATCAACACAATGCACTGGTTCCAGAGATGTCATCAATGTGACACATGCACTACCTATATGCAAAGTGCCAATGCACATTGAGTACTATGGACAGTCAAATATATTTTCAAAGTTTAATAATTTAGTTTTCTAAATGTACTAAAGTAATATTTCAATACATGTAACAATGTTGCAATGTACACCAATCACCCGTAACATTATCACCACTGACGGATGATGTGAATAACACTAATCAGTGTTATTCACTTCAGAATCAGAATGGGTTTTATTTGCCATGAAAGTTTGCACAGACAAGGAATTTGCTTTGGCAGGAAGGTGCAAACATTAAACATATAGGAATCAAAAATTTAAATATGAGGACTAACTATACTAAGGGTACATAACTAGCAATGCTAAGAGGAATTAAATATACAAAAAATAGGACAAGATTGTGTAGTGCAGTGCAAAAAGCAGTGTGTTTTAAGGACTTTAAGTCATGAAGTCAGTGTGAACCCTGGTCCTGATGGACCGCAGCCTTCTGGAGGGGAGTGACTGAAACAGGGCTCTGTTGTGCTTTCTTGGTGAGGGAGCTTATGTTCAGTTTCCACCTGAGGTCCTGGGAGAGGATAGTGCCCAGGAAGCGGAAGGACTCCACAGTGTTGACTGGGGAGTCACACAGGGTGATGGGGTGAGTGGGGCTGTATTCTTCCTGAAGTCCACAACCATCTCCACTGTCTTAAGAGCATTGAGCTCTAGGTTGTTCTGGCTGCACCAGGTCACCAGGTTGGCTGCTTCCCAGCTATAATCAGACTCGTCTCCACCAGAGATGAGCCCAATGAGGGTGGTGTCATCCACAAACTTCAAGAGTTTGACAGACGGATGACTAGAGGTGCAGCTGTTGGCACTGCTTCCTGTCAGACAGGAAATCTGTGATCCACCTGCAGGTGGAATAAGGCACGTACAGCTGGGAGAGCTTGTCCTGAAGCAGGGCGGGGATGATGGCATTGAAGGCAGAGCTGAAGTCCACAAACAGGATCCTGGCGTAGGATGCTGGGGAGTCCAGGTGCTGTAGGGTGAAGTGGAGGGCCATGTTTACTGCAACGTCCAAAGACCTGTTGGCTCTGTAGGCAAATTGCAGGGGGTCCAGTAGAGGGTCTGTGATGGATTTAAGGTGTGCCAGCACCAGGCGCTCGAAAGACTTCATTACCACAGAGGTCAGGGCGACGAGTCTGTAGTCATTATGTCCTGTTGGCCTTGGCTTTTTGGGCACAGAGATGATGGTAGAGGACTTGAGACAGGTTGGCACATGGCATGTCTCAAGGGAGGTGTTAAAGATGTAGGTAAACACCGGAAACAGCTGGTCAGCGCAGTGCTTGAGGGTGGCTGGAGAGACAGAGTCCGATCCAGCTGCTTTGCAGGGATTCTGCCTCTTAAAGTCTGTTAACTTCACCCTCCTGAATGGAGAGTCGTCACTGTAGAGGGGGGAGGGTGGAGGCCTCGTGGGTAGGAAGGGGTAGTTCAGGACTGTCCAATTGTCTTTCAAATTTGCAGTAGAACTCATTCAGGTCATTGGCAAGGCGAGAGTCGTTAGTGGAGTGGGGGGCTCTGGGCTTGAAGTTGGTAATCTGCCTGAGCCCTCTCCAGACAGAAGCAGTTGTTTGCAGAGAATTGGTGTTTTAGTCTCTCCGAGTAGTCGTTTAGCCTCCATCACCGCCTTGCTAAACCTGTTCTTCGACTCCTTGAAACTGTCTGTTCCCACTCAAACCCTGCCTTTCTCTAAACTCAACCTTCTGAGTTTAGCTGTAAACCAGGGTTTGTCGTTGTTGCAGCTCACCCTGGTGCGTGTTGGTATACAGCAGTCCTCACAAAAGCTGATGTATGATGTCACAGCCTCCGACTAAAAAGATGGTGAGTAAAAAGATCTACAGTTAATAAAAATGTATTCCAGATCAGGAGAACAGTGCTACAGAATCACTGTCACATCTTCACACCAGCCACTGTTAATGTAAAAACAAATACCACCGCCTTTCGTTTTGCCAGAAAACACAGGGTCACGATTCGCTCTCAGCAGTTTGAAGCCTGCTAGCTGTAGTGGTGATAATGTGCATTGGCACTTTGCATATATATTGAAATATTACTTTAATACATTTAAAAAACGAAACTATTAAATTTAAAATATATTTTACTGTCATTTCTAAATGTACTGTCCATAGTACTCAATGTGCATTGGCACTTTGCATATAGCTAGTGCGTTTGTCACATTGATGACATCTCTGGAACCAGTGCATTGTGTTGATTGGTCAGTGAGAAGAAGCTTTGTCATATATTGCCTGTTCTTCAACAGTAGCAGCTAGTAGAGATCCAACATGTGATACATGAAACCACTGAATGAGGTGAGGCTCCATAGTTTGTAACAAATGGATTGGTTTCCCACTGATGAATTGCTTACATCCGTGTCAGCCATCGTATTGGATTATGCTCTCATCCAATGACAGCCATTCCAGAAATGGCATGACTTTGTATGACTGAGCATGGACAAGATGGGCCCTAACCTTCAAAAATGGGTCGTCAGTGATCTTTGGGTTGTCAACCACATGAACTGAGGCCATTATTTAATCAAACCAATTTTTCCACATTCGTCAAATGCTTTCATTCACGGTAGGGGGAAGGTCATCATTGATATTATTGTGCCTGTCTTGGTCTGTTATAACTCAGCATACACATTCAATCATCTGGCTGGCAAATGGCCTGTTTCCCTTTCATAGTCCATATTTGACCCATCGCTATCACTAACTAAGGACAGCATTTTTTGCATTTTGAGGTATAACTGCAATGTTGCATGCCTTATCTGGGCCATCACCTGTGATATCCCACCGGTCACTATTGTTAATATTTCATTTGACCCTTTACTATTTCAGTATTTGCCAAAGGCAAGCACACCCAATAAAAAAAGGAAGAAAAGGATACGAGGAGTGACTTTCCGGATTTCGTTATCCGCACCAGGTTTGGACACCTCACACATCCTGAGTGCTACAGTGGTAAGGAACTCTTCCCTGAGGAACAGTTGAAATAGCACAAGAAAACAATGACTTTACAATGGATTGACACTGAGTACATTAGTCCACAAAAAGAGCACCAAACAGGGAATGTGTTTGTTCCCAAAGTCATTTGTTATCATAGCTTGTAGCTTTCAAAATTCATCCAGTCTTACTTCTGTTTCTCAGTGACAGCCTCAAAGCCAACCATCTCCACTGTTTTGGAGGAGATGGTTATCTCTTCGTTCAGAATCTGCTGTACTTCTTTCTTGTAGCGTCCTCGGATGGCTGTTAGATAGTCCACCCCAAAACTGGCCTTCTTGAGACGTATAAAGGAACCCCCCTTTGGGTGCCTATAGCACGACATGATATAACATGAGGTGACTTGAATGTATATTGAATATGAATGTTTAAGAGACTGCTGAAGTGTGTTTGTGCACTCAAAATGCTTCCATATCTTTCATATAATATTGATATCATATTTTAATTAATAAAATCTCAGCATCAGATTTCAGTGTGTGAAATGTGAATGACAGGGGCTAGTTCTTTATAAGTATTTAATGATTATAGAAGTTTGATATAAGTTAGCAGGGACAGCTTACCTGCATGTAAAGTAGTGGATTCCTTCATGGGTGCCATCATGTTTACCTCGCTCAGGGTTGTCCCACTCCACACCAAGCCACAGCCCTGGGGGAATTTTTGCATGGGTGAATGCAAGGCCGGCCCAAGCCTTTATGGGGCCTTAAGCAAAATTGATTTGGGGGCCCCTCGGCATCACTTATCGTTGCCGATAAAAAAAAATAGAATATATATATTTTTACATAATAGATTAAACTGTAATTTCATTTGCTCTTGGGGGCCCTCTAGTAGCCACAGGAGCCCTAAGCAGCCGCTTAGTTCGCTTATGCCTTGGGCCTATGGAAGTTTGAGACTCTTTATTTAAATGGCAATGCTTTTGACAAATGGCAATTCAATGCGCAAAGTGACAATGCAATCCGCAATTCAAATGGGAAAGTAGTTGTCAAATGGCAATTCAATGTGAAAATGACAATGCAATCCGCAATTTAGTTTGCTAACAACAATATGGCGACAGAAGAACTTGTTGCAACGCTCACTGCCTTAGCAGACGATGTAGATGGAAATCGAGTGTCGTTAGGTGATATGTTGCTGATTGCATTGCCACTTTGCACATTGAATCTCCATTTGAATAATGAGTCGAAAAAACCTTGTCAATATGAAATGCAATGCAATAAGCGGTCATTCAAATTTGTATTCAAAATAATACAAACTGAATTGCGCATTGCATTGTCATTTGCACATTGAATTGCGGATTGCATTGTCACTTTGGGCATTGAATTGCCATTTGACAAATGCATTTCCATTTGAATAAAGAGTCTAATAAACTTCATATTCGCCGCAACAAATATGAGATCCGACTTGAAAATCGGCAGTAACATGTTTGTGAATTTGTGACGAATCTGGTGATGGAGAAAGACTGATGCGTGAACGCACAGCTGGGGAACCAGTTAGCGTGGTACCCAGTTGGGCGACAACACCGGCCCTGGGTGAATGCATTCTGGATAACACATCTATGATTAAAATTATGCGAAAACCAAGCAAGTCATGTGTGGTTAGCACTGGATAAATGCTTCACTTCAAGACTGTATGTGGAGGCGAGGGGGTGGGTGGGGTGTACCAGTAGTTGGTGGTACGGTGCCAACAAACCGCACCGTGCCCCGCTCTCCATCGCACGATACACGACTCCCTACTGCGTCTGATGGCAAGCCGTCGTCCATGGTGGTGCTGCCGTATGGCTGGTCGGTGACTGGCTGAATGTTGCTTACTACTTCACCAAACAGGTTAGCTGGTTTGTTTGCAAGTAGTAGGCAGTCTGTCTACTAGGGGACAGACCCCAGTGTAGAAGAGAACAACGAAATTACTGAATGACATCGAGGGTGATCAATTAAAACTAGTTCTACCAGCAGCATTGTCATGTCATCATTAGCTAAGTGAACTGCTATATTGAATAGCTACTTGCTAGGTAGCTAGGTTGTCAACAACTGCTTAGCTTTGCAACTAGCAGGGCACTTTTGCTTTTACGTAATAATTTTTTCATGAAAAAACCGTACATATTCATTTAGCAGAATGTGAGTTTAAACTTAACTTACATTACCTTGGTCGTACATTAGACCCGCTTTGGTTTCTGAGACAGTAGACAACGACCAGATAACTGGTGGTACAAACTTGTAGTGTGGCTTGCTTATGGATTTCAAAATAAAGGTTTCACTCATCCAATGAACAAACTTGAAAGAATACAAACCAATACACTTCCGTACTTTGTTTTGAACATATTTTTAGGCCTACATTGTATTTATTGAGGTAGGCTATATGCTTGGGTATAAATATTAGGTATATCGACATGGCCCTTTATATAGTTATATTATATTGTTTTATATTTATGTTATGTTATTATGTTTTATATTTATACATTATTTGCTTCCAAATTGTATTTTAGATGAGACAAGATATATTACAAGACGTGTTGTTTACAGCTAATCATTGTCATCAAAGTTGAAAAAGGTTGTAGGCCTACATCTGGCCTCTGACTGTTCTCAGGCCCAAGGCTCTCTCTGGAGACAGTAAAGGCTTGGTATGTATGCTAAGGTAGACACAGAACCAGTGAATCTGGAAGAAGTCAGTGAGAGAAAGTAGGAGTAAACTGTACAAGAGGAGAAAAATACTAATCAGAGGAAAGAGGAGGACAGAAAGGCTTCATGAGAGGACAGTACAATGTTGGTAAAGAGGGAAAGGCCATCACTCAATGGATGTTATGATCAGTTATGTTACACTAGCATCAGATTCCTTATGTTTACTCACATGACTGATAAATGAGAAATTACAGTTGTACCCAGTCAGCATATTATGTGCATATATGTTTCATCAGAACATCATTTGACCTTCTTGACCCATATTGTACTATTCCCTCTTTAAGCCTTTGTGTCCTCCCTTTTCCTCTGATTTGTCAGCAAGATCATTAAACAGTTTACTCCTACTTTCTTGACAGATTCCTCCAGTTCCTGTTGCTTAAATTCTGATGTGCAGCAAAGTAATAGGAATCATTCACACTCTCTCTCTCTCTTCTTTCTCTCACATATAACAGCTCATGGTACATACATTACACATTCAACCATGGCCCAAAATGGGTCTATGGTCCCTTGAGGTGGAAGCCTCAGGAGCAGGATTGACAAGACTGGGGTGACAGGGCTTCAGTTCCATGACTTGTCGGGTCATGGCACAAGTCGGGAGAAGCTGTTATAAAACCATTGAACCCTATGACTTGTCAACAGAAAGGGTCAGCTTCCTAAACCCTTTTAGAAATTGTCCAAAAAAGTACAGTTTTCCAACCTGTTGGACAAATGCTAATGCTTGAAATATATATTGTTTTGTTCGTTTTTAATATTTAATTGTATGTACAAAACGTTATGTAGGCAACAATTTGGCAGGCTTAGTTAAATATTTTTGATCTTGCCAGTACAAATAACCAGACTGATAAATCTTTAATCTTTTTTTTTCTAACTATTATAATTTAAGCCCTTTAACTAGGTTATACTTGATATCACAGTCGACATCCCCTAGACGACTCTGGTCATTGGCAAGTCTATTATTAGAGATATCTACATCCCCCTTCACCAAGCGGTCCCTGCAAGGTTCACTGCTTCCCCGGAGCGAGGGTCCGTGACATTCAACGTAGACTCCCAAGCATCCTCACCGGCTACACCAAGGTCAGCACCATAAATGTACATGTGGGCACAAACGACACCAGAGCAAGACAGACAGAAGTCCTGAAGGCAGACTTCACAGCCCTCCTCACTACCCTCATGGACACAGGAAGACGGATCGTCATTTCTGGGCCCCTACCTACCAGAGAGGCGCTGAGAGATGGTCCAGACTTTTTAAACTCCACACCTGGCTGCGAGCGACTTGCGCTTCATTAGTCATTAACCTTTGTTAACAACTTTGACCTGTTCTGGGAGAGGCCCAGCCTGCTGAAGCATGATGGACTCCACCCAAACCGGATCGGAGCCAGTCTGCTGTCGGACAACATGAGGACCACCCTAAGGCATTGACATCCTGCAGAAAACATCACAGACTCATGCCCCCCAGGTACATACTCCAATAAAACTGTTTATATAAATGAATCTGAATCTGTCAATGTTTTCTACAGAGCAGTACATGACACCACTACCTCAGAACAGGCTGCCTCAAATAATGTTATGGCATGCGTCTATCATCCTATTCCAGTTTTAATGTCTACCCAACGCATAGTTAAAAACAACGGCCATAGATACAATAGAAGTAATAATAGAAGCTCAGCAAATATTCTATCTATACCCTGGCATATTCCTCCTTCCTGCGAGCCACTATATCCAGAAAATATTTCAATGGCAATACTAAATATTAGGTCACTATCAGGCAAAACATTTCTCATTAACAATCTTATATGTGACTGTATGTTTTTAACAGAAACCTTGCTAAACAAAAATGGGTCTGCAACTCTTATTGATGCATCCCCTCCCAATTATAGCTTTTTTCAGTCCATTAGAACTGGTAAAAAATCTGTGGTTATGTGACTGCCACCATAACCACAGATGCCCTGGGCTGCAGGAGTATCTCCTTCAATGATTTTGCCTCATTTGAATATCATGCCATTGTTCTAAAGTGCCAGCCTCCTGTTCTGACAGTAACTGTGTATAGGCCACCCAAGCAATGTCCCACTTTTCTCACAGACTTTTCAGAACTACTCTCCATTGTCGACATAAACTACGATAAGATTATTATCACTGGTGATTTTAACACACATGTGGATAATGGGAACGACTCAAGAGCCAGGGATTTTGTGAATCTCTTAAATTCCATGGACTTTACACAACACATCACTGAACCCACTCACAACCATGGCCACACCGTTGATCTAGCAATTACAAAGGGTCTTACAACAGTTATATCATCTATCTGTGACCTTGCTCTTTCTGACCACTTTTGTATTTTCTTTACAGCATTGGTACCTAAAGTTAGAAATAGTGCTGAATGTTTTTATTAAGAAACGTCATCTTAACTCTGCAGCAGCTGAGAATTTCAAGGTTATGATGAACATAACTAGTACCAAAACCCCAGATGCGGGGCCATCATGTGTTAATGATTTAGTAACTACTCTAAATACAAAATTAAGGACAGCCCTTGAATCTATAGGACCATTGAAACAAAAAAAGGTTTTAGTCAAACAAAAAGCTCCATGGAGAAATGAGGAAATTATTCAACTGAAGAGATCCTGCAGAAGATCTGAGCGTACATGGAGATAGACCAAGCTACAGGTCCACCTTGATATCTTTAAGGATCAACTTTCAGTCTTTAATAAAGTAATAAGAAATGTTAGGAAAGATGATTTCTCTAATTTGATATCTACAAATTCTAAAAATTCCAGGGTACTTTTTTCAACTACAGACAGCCTAATAAATCCTGCACCTAAAGTAGATCATAGTCTCTTTTCCACCTCCAAATGTGATGAATTTGCAGCATTCTTCAGAGATAAGATTACGAACATTAGGAAAAATATTGCTCAAAAATTCCAAATGTCTTGTTCTCTGATCCCCTTCCTCCATGCTGTAACAGTATTAGCTTTTTTGCACTGGCTGATATAGAAATGCTGAGCAAGGTAGTGTTACAACTGAAGCCATCTACATGCCCTCTTGATCCCATTCCAACCACATTTTTTAAGACCATCAGAAAATAAGACACATTTTTGCCAGCCATTATTAACTGTTCCCTGCTTACAGGTACTTTCCCATCTAAACTTAAAACGGCCCTGGTGAGACCCCTCCTGAAGAAAATAAATGTAGACTCTTCAGTTCTAAACAATTTTAGACCCATTTCCAACCTTCCCTTTTTAAGCAAAATCCTGGAAAAAGTTGTCTTTAAACAGTTAAATGATTGCCTAGATGTTAACTGTGCATTTGACACTTTCCAATCTGGCTTTCGTTCCAATCATAGCACAGAAACGGCATTAGTCAAGGTTGTAAATGATCTCAGGATTAATGTTGATTCCAAAAAACTATCTTTCCCTTCTGGATCTGAGCGCAGCCTTTGATACTGTTGATCACGATATCCTTATGGATAGACTTGAAACTTGGGTTGGCCTCGCTGGCCCGGTCCTAAACTGGTTTAGGACCTATCTAACTGACCGAGAATACTTTGTCGCCCTCGGAGACCACAGCTCAAAAAACATTTGTATGACCTGTGGGGTCCCTCAAGGATCCATTTTAGGGCCCTTACTTTTCAGTCATGCTACCCCTTGGTAGTGTAATTAGGAGGCACACCATTGACTATCATAGCTATGCAGATGACACATAGCTTAATATTTCTGTAACACCCAATAGCTACAGCTCTATTGATTGTTTGGTAAATTTTATTTCTGATATAAATGTATGGATGTCACAAAACTTTCTCCAGCTCAACCAAGATAAAACAGATGTTTTAGTCATTGGTGAAAAAAACTAAAGAGAGAAACTATCTGCACACTTAAAAACACTAGCACTTAACACCAAGCACCAAGCCAGAAACCTAGGCGTCATATTTGACTCAGATCTCAATTTTGAAACCCATATAAAAAATATAATTAAAACATATTTGTATCACTTAAGAAACATTGCTAAGGTGCCACCGTTTCTCGCTCAGGCTATCACGAGCAGGCTAGACTACTGTAACTCGCTTTTGTCTGGTCTCCCAAAATAAGCCATTAGTCGGCTACAAACAATACAGAATGCAGCAGCGCGAGTCCTTACTAAAACAAGATGAAGGGCGCACATCACACCAGTATTAAAATCACTGCTCTGGTTACCTGTTAGTTTTAGAATAGAGTTCAAGATTCTCCTGCTAGTCTATAAATCACTCCATAATCATGCATCTGAATATATTACAAACATGTTCTCAGGGTACACACCCAGTAGATCCCTGAGGTCCTCCGGTACTGAACTTCTAACAGTTCCAAAAGCCAGGACAAAGAAACATGGGGAAGCAGCTTTTAGTTTCTATGCTCCCAGCCTTTGGAACACTGCCAGAATACCTTAGAATGACTGAAACGGTTGAAACATACACTTCAGACATATCTCTTTGATCTTGCTATCACTCACTGTAAAATGTATTTATTTAACATGTATGGAACATTTATTTATTTATTTGTGTTTTCAACCCCCCCTCCCCTTTTTTATCCTTTTTATTGTGAGGCGCATTGTGTTACCTCTGTGTATGAAATGCGCTGTACAAATACATTTTGATTGATTGATTGATCATAACTCTGACCTCCTAAATCTGAACATAGAGTAGATTGTGCCCATAGAGTTAATATAACTATAGTAAGCTACTTTTGTCTTCCAAGATGGCGTCCCCATTCATTTCTATGAAAAGTGCTCAGTGGCGCATTGAGGCAAGCGAGAGCGCGAGACTGGACGCGGCCATCTTTCCACTTCCGACTCTTCCGGTCTAGCTTTAGGCCGAATCCCAATACTCCCCCTTACCCCTTAGTTGTGCGCGTACCCGTGAGAGCTAGTGGTGTCCAATACTCTTTTTGAGCTAGGGGTAGGGCTAAGACTAAGGGGTATACACCCCTAAAACCAAGTAAGATCGGGAGCTTAGGCCGAATCCCAATACTTCCCCTTATCCTTCCCCCTAGCCCTACGGTGCGTTCACACTGCAGCGTTTTTTACCGCTCTGCACCGCTGGCCTTCCCACAGTGCACCACGCTCGGGGGCATGTCAGACAGATTCATTTAGAGCTGTAGTTCTCTTAAATCACTGTTGTGGTTCGTAAAATGTCATGGCAAATGTGTAGACAAAATACAACTTTTACACACATTTAGCAAAAATCCGACACCTTTTCTAAATCTGACATGATCTTATCTACAGCACACAATAGGTTATCTTTTTCCACACTTTTTTAGGCCGAGTGAAAGATTAAATGCCACCCGCACTCTATGTAACGGGTCTTGTTCCGGCTGGAAAAAAAGATGCATCAGACATAAACGTTGACATGAGTAACCTTTTATTATATTACTCAAAATCTCTGCAAATCAATCGCTAGATTATTACTTGCCACTACACATTCACTGTATGGACAGCGAGTGGCTGCCAGCCAGCATTTCAGCGTTGAATGTCAATCGTGTGCCGGGTGAGCTAGCTAGACTATGCAGCTAGTACAGAAAAAAGTTACGTAATGTGAAGAAACTGAATTAAAGTACAAATTACAACACACCTGGGACGCTAACAACCTCAGCAACCCTGCGCCAGACATCATTTCTTTTGTTTACGTCTCTGGAATCGAACATAGACGTATCATACAATACTGGGTATGAAGACACACATACGATGAGTTGCTCTTCCATCTTGAAATTGTCAAACCTAGAAATGTTTACCATGAGCAACAGTTGCTACGTTACAAGAAACAAGAAAACAACCCGTTTGGCCATCCCTGGCGTTTTCACGCTCCTCATTTACATAAAGTTGAGAAAATCCAACTTTCACGGCCCCGCTCGCCTTCCCACAATGCCCTACGCGGGCGTCAACGCCTGGTTTCATTGAAAATGAATTGGAAGCTGACGCCCCGCTCTGCCCGCCCCGCTGCAGTGTGTCCACTACAGCGGCGCGGAGCGTCGGCTTCAGGGCCGTAACTACCATTGAGGACACCGAGGTCGTGTCCTCTGTATTTTTTTTCGTATTTCTGTTTTTTTTTGTTGCTTAAATCGTGGTATATAAACTCAAAATAAAGTACACGTGAAACTGACTGCAGGACGATGATCTTGGTCTCCCACAAACCGTAACGTGATTTTATACTTGAAGAGCCGAGTAGCTCAAGAGTTTGGACATACGTGCTGCGTGTCATCAACAAAACGTACTGTCGGACGCTGATGTTACCGCCATAGACATACCGCTACTGTTATTGATTAGCCTATGTTAGTTACAGTCACTGGAAGAGGAGCGCAGCAAACTAAACATGTAGGTTAAGAGAAGTTTAAGTGGCAGATGACTGTGAGAAGAAAGATTCATTTTCATGTGGAAATATTTGTATTGCAGCAGTGTAGGCTACTACTCAGATAAGGAAACATCAAATCAAAGTTTGGTTAACTCCGTCAGTACCGGTTGTCAATCAATTTCCACCGGTTGAATCAACATTCATTTTGCGATTGATATGATATGTCATTGATGTGATTGATTGAAAATGAAATTCAGTGGCAATTGGGAAATATCAAACTGACTCGCTATCGCTCGGTCGATACGTTCCAGCCTCAGTTTGATATTTCCCGGCATGACTGAACGGTCGAGGTTAGTAAGTAGTTTATTATATGGAAATTTTAGATTCTTTTCATTTTGTAAACGAAAATAAATGGTACCTTTAGTTGTAGCTAGCTTCTCACGGTGTGTTTCATGTGTTGCGAAGCAACTCATTACTTTTGATAGAAAGCGGACAACATGGTTCTGCTAAAATGGCTTTAATTTCATCACAAAATAACGACACAAGTGATTCAAAGAGTCTGGTCTTCATCCTCACTTTCGATGACAAAGCTTTTCAGCATCATCTGGATAGTAAAACTCAGCAGCTGACTGTCGATATCGCTCATTTTGAAGCTGACGTCAGAGGGCAATACGGATCCGTATTGACCGGCGAGGAGGGCAATACGCGGCTGGGGTGACTACCCATTATCCAATCAGAACGCTCGTACCGTCGTTGCCATATAATAATAATTTAAAAAAAATTGTGGTAACTTGCCCTTACTTCATGAGTCCCATAAAGGTCCTTCAAAAAGCCTCAGAATGCCCCATGTTTACCTCAAAATTTAAAAAGCTCCACACCGCCCCATATTCAAATGTCATAATGATGATGTTTTTGCTCCTTAAGACTCAATAAGAGAAAATGGCCATATTTAAATAATGTAATTTAAAAAAATTCCGGGGGAGCATGCCCCCGAACCCGCCTAGAAGTTCTGACTCATGACCTCAGTATTTTTTGGGCCCTGCGTACGGCCCTGGTCGGCTTCCAATCCATTTTCAAAGAAACAGGGCGTTGACGCTTGCGTACCCCTAGCCCTTGGCCCTCGAAACTGGGGGGTAAGGGCTACATACAAACACTAGGGCTGTGTCTACTACCGCGCACTTGTGCACTTCGAGCACTGACTTTCAGTGCTTAGGGCGCTTCACTCACAAAACCAGAATAATTCAGTGCACTGAAAGTACCAGGATGGCGCACTGCAAACGGTCCAAAAAAACTGTGTACAACGATGGACACTACTCGCCCTAAACGGGCGCCATCTTGGCTACGTAGCGGAAAAGCAGGAGCCCTTTCGGCAGCTTTTTCCACGTAAGTGGAGAAGCACCAGAGAATGGAAGCACGTTCATTTTGGCAGGTTTTGCGGGTGTGGCGAACAGATTTGCGTCCGTCACTTCCACCAAGTGTTTAACATAGCAGTATTCCATTTGAGACAGCACTTATCAGCGACAGAGTGCACTGAATATGTAAGTGCACTGTTTTGCAGGGCACTGCATTGCAGTGTACTTCATGAAGTGCGCGGTAGTAGACACAGCCATAGTGTTTATATATCTATGGCAACTTTTATTGACGTAGGCAAATAAATGGGGTGCTAATTTACCCATTTCGGATTGGTTTCAAATTTAGCAAACATCAGGAAAAATTATTCTATGCAAAAGCTAGTAGTATGAGCCAGGTTCGAGAATCGAACAAACAAAATAGTTTTGTAAATGTTGACTGGAGTTAATAGAATAAAAACGACCGGAAGAGTTGGGAACCTAACCGTAAATGCAATACCACCTACATCCACCGGGGCCGTTGCTTCAAGCCGAGGGGCGAGGGGTGGGGGCTTGATTGTGCCTCCGAATTCAGTCGTTTCTACATAAGACCACGCTTTTATTCTGAAGGCGAGACAGCAAAAACCGGAAGTGTCCTTGCAAGAGTCCGTGCTTCGGGCATCAGCAGAGATAAAAGCATCAGTCAGGTGACAGCCGTGACAGACTCGGGTATTTACTTGTTGAACAACTGGATTCTCCTGTCTACTGTCACTTGACTCTAATCCGCTTTGCTGTTGCAGATTGTGAAGGCTCAAGACAAGACACCTGACAGTAAGTGGGATTCTTGAAAGCATTATGCTTTATGAAGGGATCACTTTAAGGGTAAATCTCAGTTGTTATCTTAATGTCAGAGTTTAACTTCAAGCCAGAACAAGCTGTTCCCTGTGTATGTATGTTATGTGAGTGTCAGCACATTGTGTGTGTCTGTTTCCTCCCACAGCCATGAACGTTGAAGCAGGAAAACCCACTGGGCTGGTTGCTGCCACCTTCACTCCTCTCTCTGAACAGGGGTACGAGCTCTGGGTCTATACCAGTATGACCTAGAATATAGGGGCAGCAAGGTGTCTAACCTAGAACAGAATGGAAACAAGGATCCAATAAATGTATAATCTGGAAAATAGGGTCATCGAGGACATGTATACAACCTAGAAAAAACGAGCAATAATCTCTGTGAATCTATGACAAAGCCTGGTGACTAGTGAGCAATATTTAATGATCAACTGTATCATATCTGTTGTAGGTGCTTTGGAGCTTTCTTGTTCACTTAGGGTGACTTAAATCCTATAACTGTTGTGTACGGATGTGTTTTAATGATCTAATGTCCTCTCTCCCTCTCCCCATCTCTCTTTCACTATTTCTCTCTGTTCCTTGTCTCTCTCACCATCTCTCTGTTCCTCCTCTATCTCCACCATATATCTCTCACCATCTTATCGCCATCTCTCTCTTCCTTCCCGTCTCTCTTTGCCTCAGTGAGATAAACTTGTCCCAGATCAAGCCCTATGTTGCGTATCTGATCAAGAAACAAGGTGTTAAACGTGTCTTTGGTAAGAGCTTTATCCTTCTCTCTTTCCCTCCACCCCTGCTCTCTCCATGCTTCCATCCTTGCTCTCGCTGCCCCTTAATCCTTAATAAAGAACCTGTGAGACCAGAATGTTCTGTGACCTGTAGATATGCTGCTTCTCATTGACAATCCCTTACCTCCTCTCCCTCCAATCCTTGCCTCCCCCCTCTTTCCTCCCGTCTACCCCTTCTTCACCTATTCCTTCTTCCACCCTCCTCCCCTTCCCTCCTCCTCCCCCCTCAGTGAATGGTACTACAGGGGAAGGGATGTCTCTCAGTGTGAAAGAGAGAAAGGCTCTGGCGGAGGAGTGGTGTCACCAGGGCAACAACAAGTAAGCCTGAGAGGAGGAGGGGGGGGGTCCATTCATCTGTGTGACTCAGCAACAGTAAGTAATATGTACATGCCTGTCTCGCAACCTTTACTCTCTTGTGTGTGTGTGTGTGTGTGTGTGTGTGTGTGTGTGTGTGTGTGTGTGTGTGTGTGTGTGTGTGTGTGTAGGTTGGAGCAGGTGATAGTACACGTGGGTTGTATGAGCCTAAAAGATTCGCAGGAACTGGTGAGTAAGTGCACACACAGACATGCATGCACATACTCTGTTGTGAAATGTAACCACAGCATGCTATATCTATTCACTGATACACAAGGTGAGTGCTTAAGACATTTAACAGCAAATGCAATTTAGTCGAGAACTTTAATGTTTGCAAACATGGAAGCATGGAAGAGCTTGCTACCAAGCTCTAGGTGTGTCTTTCAAAGTAACAATGATTTCCAGCATGATTTTTATACTCCCTCTTATAACGATTCTTTAGTAGCGGACTTTAGCTTTCTTACTCGTGTCATCTCAAATAGTTGCATGCCAAAAGTTACATTACTTGAGACACTAATGGTTATCGTTTTTCTATTTTTGTCCCGCGGTCCTTTGTCACTAGTTAACCATATCAAGCTTAAAGTGGACTCCTTCATATCATCAGATAATCACATCAGTAGTGATGATGGTCAGCAAAGTGTTGGCATCTTGTTTGCAAATAACAAAAGTCAACACTCACAGGAAATTGCAACAATATTACAGACATCCCAAGTCTCCCGGAAGTTCCGGGAGTCTCCCGCATTTCAATAGCGGACGCCCGCAAATGCTATAAAATCTCCCGGAATTCGGGAATTTTGTATTTAGAGCGAGCTTGAGACTGTGCAATGGTCATTTATGGTAGAAACAGGTGCATATCGTGCGTCTTGATAGCGTCCCGGGGGGTGGGGTGTACATGCTGGTCCGAGGGGGTACATCATGCGTGCGGATTGCTTCCCGGGGGGGGGGGGGGGGAACCTCCCGGAAATGAGTCTGCAGGTTGGGATGTCTGATATTAACAGGGCAAATACGTTCCAGAGTAACATATCAAACATTTAGAAAGTATAATTATTACTAATACAGAGAAATAACCATTAAATCCCACACACGCAGACATCCTTGAGCCATGCATGGTTCCAGAGTGTTTGAGGCCCTCTATATCTCTCCAGGCTCGCCATGCTGTTACAGCTGGGGCACATGGGATAGCTGTCATCTCTCCATCCTTCCTTAAACCGTCCAGTGTAGGTCAGTACCAACACCTGGCTCCCTGCTGGAACTGCTTTGCCTGCTTGTTCAGCAGTCAGCTCATCGTGTGTGTGTGTGTAGATTCTCTGAAGCTGTACCTAAAGGAAGTAGCGATGGTGGCCCCCTCTTTGCCGTTCTACTACTACCACCTCCCGGCTGTGACCGGAGTCAACCGTGAGTACACACACTCACTCAGACATGTTCACTCTCCCACAAACACACACTCACCCATGTGCACATACTTACACATGCTCCCACACTATAGTATAGACAGCTCCATATAGGTGACACGTCTAGGGTATTTCTTGATAATTGAAACATTGAGCAACACACTTCTCTCCTCCCTCCCTTCTATTGTTCCCTCCTACTTCCCCAGTGGCGGCCAGAGATGTGCTGGAGGGGATAGAGACGCAGATTCCCTCCTTCAGGGGGGTGAAGTTCAGTGGTACTGACTTGCTGGACCTGGGGTTATGTGTGAGCTACTGTCCTGCCCACTGGTCAGTGCTGTATGGGGTGGATGAGGTCAGAAATATACCTCCCTCTCTCTCTCCCTCCCTCTCACTTTCTAGTCCTCGGGGTGGCTGTGGGTCAGGGGGTAGAGCTGGGGGGGGGTGTTAATCGCAAGGTTGGTAGTTTGTCCCCAACTCCTCCACGCTGTGTGCCAAAGTGTCCTTGAGCAAGACATTGAACCTCAAGTTCCTCCCAATGGGCAGAGTAGCGCCTTGCAAGTGAATGGGTGAACGAGAGGCCAAAAATGTCTGACTGCCGCTAAGGTAGAAAAGTGCTATATAAATGCAGTCCATTTACCATGTAAATTTCTTTCACTCCCTCTATCCTTTTTTGTAATTCCCTCTCTCTGTCTCACTCACTCTATTCTTCTTCATCTCTCTCTAAAACAAACTTTTTTGTTTGATTTCCAGCATGCTTTTTATACACCCTCTTATAATGATTCTTCAGTAGTGGGACTTTAGCTTTCTTACTCGTGTCATCTCAAATAGTTGCATGCCAAAAGTTACATTACTTGAGACACTAATGGTTATCGTTTTTCTATTTTTGTCCCGCGGTCCCTTTGTCACTAGTTAACCATATCAAGCATAACAGTAGAATCCTTCATATCCTCAGATAATCACATCAGTAGTGATGATGGTCAGCAAAGGTTGGCATCTTGTTAGCAAAATTCAACACTCGCGGGAAATTGCAACAATATTGACAGGGCAAATACGTAGACATCCTTGAGCAATGCGTGGTTCCAGAGTGTTATAGGCTCGCCATGCTGTTACCGTGCTATATAAAAACAGTCCATTTACCATCTTTCACTCCCTCTATCCCTTTCTAATTCCATCTCTCTCACTCACTCTATTCTTCTTTATCTCTCTCTAAAACTATGTTTTTGTTTGATTGTTTACATTGTGTGAAGAAGTGCTGTGTGGTCTTCTTGTGTTTCATCAGCAACTGCTGGGAGGTCTGGCCATGGGTGCCTGTGGAGCCGTGGGCAGGTGGGTCTCCATCTCCTCTTTCTCCTGTCCCTCTTCCTTATGTCTCTCCCTCCCCCCTCCATCAGTCTCTCCCTTTTCATCCCGACTCTCCTTCGTCCTTCCACCTCCCTCACCACCTCTTTCTCTCCCTTCTCTTCATCCTCCTCCCTCTTCATCATATTCTAATCTGACTGTTTCAAATTGTTGATGCTCCCATGACAACCTTCCTCTAAGTGGATGGGATTGATTTTGATTTGGGATGAACATTTGTGTGTCTGTAAACCCAACATCTGACTGACCTTCCTCCTTCCTCCTTCTCCCCACCTCCTCCTCACTCTCTTTTCCTCACCCTCCCTTCCCTCCCTCCAGCACGTACAATTACATAGGCTTGACCAACAACAAGATGCTGGCTTTGTTTGAAGGAGGTGACCTTACCACAGCCAGGGAGATAGAGGTAGGCCAGTCAGACCTTAGGCCCCTTGGGCAGGCTGTCACACACCAGGGCCTGCTTGATTTACACCACAATCAGTCCCAACTGGTTCCAATTATAAGTTGATTCAAATGCTCCTTGAGGAGCTTGCTGACATGATTTAAAACAGAGAGTGGGGTGTTATGATGGTGGTTTCTCCCTACAGTTCAAGATCCAGGCTGTCATGTCTGACCTCTTCAAGCTAGGTGAGTGGATGCCTGCTGCTTACTTGTCTGGTATGCTTTGGCTTTGCTTTTGTTGTCTGGGTTTGACCTGTGTCTTGGTGTGCGTGTGTGAATGTATCTGTGCAGGTTTCGACCTGCCCATGAACAAGCAGCTGATGAGTGAGGTGTCAGGTATTAACTTGGGCCCCCCCCGCCTGCCCCTCCAGCCCTGCGACCCCCTCCCCATCGCCACCAGCGCTCTCTCCCTGCAGCGGCTCCACTACACCCTGGACAGCTCATCGGGGCAGAAGTCATAGGTCACCGTTCTTGGAGGGAGGGGGGGGGGGGGGGTGAGCCCAGTGATCTGCAGTCAAACGCTTGATCAAGAGATCCCCATGTGTTGATTTGGATAAAAGCGTCTGCTAAATGAATACATTGCATTATTATTTTCAAATGTTCGATATGGTGCCTTTAGGTTTCACTTGAGTGGTAAGATCAGCTGTGAGAATGAAATGAATGCAGTACAGTACATTCCTGTGGGCCAGTCCTGATGTTGGGGTTAATATAGAAATGTGCTCCACACTCCTTCAGTTTACTTGTCCATGTGTCGACTCCAGATCGCTAAGGAAACGGGTTCTGACTTCCTTATTCTCGTCAAGCAGTAATAACACCGATACAAAATGGTGTTTACTGTCTTGTTCTCAGCAGCCAGAGAAAAACTCTCCAGACTTTCAGTTCATTTGCCACTTCTTAGTTGATATGATGTCAATGTACATTGACAGCCTCATTATTTGAATATTACTGTACTTTATTGCAATGGAGGACATTGCACTACATTAACTAAGCCTACATCAGTAATGTATTAAGACTAGTCCAACATACTTTTTGGCCCAGTTTCCCCAGACATGGATTAAGCCTAGTCCTTGCCAAATCTTTTTGGATGATGGAGATCTTCATTGAATTTTTATCTTACTTTAGGGACTAAGCTTAATCCATGTATGGGAAACTGGACCTTTAAAATATATATTAGTCCAGACTAAAAAGGGAATTATATATGTTTTTAACTTTGTAAACACACTTGCAAATGTCTTAATAAATTGATACCTTTTTATATGGTTATTTTTGTTATGTTTGGGGCTCCAGTGTGTGTTCGAACAAGGCCAAAAGTGCTATACAGTATCAGTTGTCACTTCTACTAGATTGAATGGAATAATTGAATGATCGGATGATATACGGAGATGATATACCATGTAGGCTACATTATTTGATCAACTACTTCAAAGATATAAACATTATTTTAAGTGTTCCCGGGGTGACTCTCGCTTACGTAGGAACCTTTGGTACTAAATCTGTAGTGTCGGTAGGAAATATTGAAGTGACGGACCTTTCCAATGGATGGAAAACGTGAGGGAACGGCTTCGAAACGAGAAGAGCATTTGAGGTCATACAGTTTTAAAGTTCAATTTAGAACTTGTTATTTAACGGCAAATTTCCAACACTATTACCTCTAAGTGAATTGAATTATAGAACTGTCAATAGTAAAGTTGGAGCAAAAATCTGAATCGGAGCTAGTGAAGTGAACCATGAAGAACCATGAAGTGATCACGAAGAAAACACTTAATGGGGAGAGGTTTGTAATTTTTTTTTATGTTCTTTACTAGTACTTCGAATAACGTTAACGACTGGAATGCCCCACTTATGGTAAAAGTATATTTAGCATACATTTAGCTTTACAATAGAATGTACTTTTGTAAAATTCTGATGGGACAAAAATTCTTAATCATTGATTATGCAGCCAACGTTCATAAAAACATAAACGTAACTACTTTGAACAGCTGTATGGTTATCAAAGGAACCATAACTTCCCAGGGAAATGCATCTGTTCAAACTCATTGTCGAGCATCACGTTTTTTTCAGTAGGGGGGCGCAAGCTACCAGCAGCCAATCATCTGACTATATGGTTGGATCAGTATCAGGCAGCTTGTTTCTAAAGGAAGCTTCATCCAGCTCTAGATCGCTGGCAGCTTTATTCTCATCTGCACCTCCAGCTAAGGCCCTCATTTATGTCCGTGCAGTGAAGGTAAGCAGGGTTTGGAGAAGTGTTACCCTTATATATATTAGTAATGGCACAAAAAAAGTCAGTCCTCTTTTTGTATGCCTTACGTACATAGCCTGCTCCGAAGAGCAAGCAGGAGGATATGGTAGATGCAGAAGTAAAAGGCCCAAGCAACCAGCAAAAAAAGAAAGCTACAAAGAGAAAATCTGCTGCTGACCAAAAGGTGGAAAACAGGTGTGTCTAAAATGAAAGGAAACAGAATACAATTAAAGACTATTTACATTTCTTATTAAATTCTGTATTGCATGGGTGCTGCTATATCTTTTTGCTTGATATACTTTTGTTACAATGCAGCTAGATACGTAATGCAAATGTCTCTCACACACTCTTACTCAGAGAGAGTGCCCTACAGAATGCAGATGCAGATGAGAATGTCACAAAGACCCCCATGAAGGTGAAGAGGAAAGTTTTAGATGTGAGACAGGAGGGCAGTATGGAGGAGGAGATGGAGAAGAAGAGGCCAACACAAAGACAGAAGACTGAAAGAGTGGAGGAGAGGATAAAGCTGAAGAGGACAGTGTTTGTTGGCAACTTGCCTGTCAGTTGTACAAAAAAAGTAAACCTAACAACTATTTTTTCATTTTTAACAGCATTGGACATGCAATGATGCTTGGCACACAGGGATTCCACTGTCACAGAATGGAATATTTATAGTCAGGAAATTTAATATTTATTTCAAACTTTGGTTTGTCATGTAAATTAATACATCCTAAAAGTATTGGAGTATTGTTATAGAAATGACTCAAAAACACAAATTTCGGAAGCTAGCAGTGTTGGTGCAATATTTTGGGCTCACTTTAAGTATACGGTCATCGTACTGAAAATTAGGTTGAGTCATGCAATTGTGAAGAAAATACACTTGTCAAATGGCGTGTATGCAGTTTCACACAATGTTAACTTTTTCAGACCCTGAAAATAATCTTCAAGGACAAAGGGCTTATTGAAACTATTCGTTTCCGATCACTGGTAAAGGCTCAACTCAACTCTTTACAGACGTGAATTGTCTATCTACCAAGTTACACACTATGATCTGTGACTGGTAAAACACTTTTTCTCCACAGGTGAGAGAGGATCCTGGCATGTCACGGAAGTGTGCTACCATTCAGTAAGTCTAACTATTTGGGAATTTTAACAGTATCTAGTATAATAAACAATTTGACAAATTTTCTGCTGTATGTGTAGAAACAATTTGACACATTTTCTGCTGTATGTGTACATATATATATATATATATATATATATATATATATATATATATATGTACACATACAGCAGAAAATGTGATGATGTGATGATGTGATGATGTAGGGTTTGGAAGGTGAAGGAAAAATAAAAAGGAAAGGTTGAGTTATATTTATATATTTTGTATGTGTTTTCCTCCTATAGACGCAAGGTTCATTGTCAAAAAACAAGTATCAATGCATATGTGGTATTCAAAGATGAGGAGGGAGCTGTACAGGCACTGGAAAGGTAAGGTTTACTTCAGTGAGTTACATGATGTGCTACCTGAAAACAAGTCATTTAGATGTTGGGACGAAAATCGTGTGCATTATATGAAAGACTTGGCTCGTCAAGGTATTCATGTGCCCCTATGATTGCAGGAATGGCATGGAGATTGAAAAAGGCTTTCATATAAGAGTTGACAAGGTTTCCCAAAATTCCCTTGTAAGTGTCCTTGATTGAATTGTACTGACTTTAAAATATTTCAGCAAAACCTGCACATCAGCTGACAAATTTCCTTAAATAAAAAATAAAACAAATGCTAATGCCTAAAACAATCTTGATTTTTAGCACGACCACAAGAGATCTATTTTTGTTGGAAATCTTCCATTTGGTGAGTATCCATTCTAGTACTGCATTAGATGTTGTTTGTAAATAGGAAAACAATGCACACTGTTTTCTTCTTTAATGCATGTTTCCTTTCAGAAATAAATGAGTTGCCTTTACGGCAGCACTTTGATGAGTGTGGTACAGTGGAGGGGGTGCGTTTGGTGCGGGATGTGAACTCTGGGATGGGCAAGGGATTTGGCTACGTTTTGTTTGAGGTGGGACACAAAAATACACACTTAATCACTGCTGTTAATCTCTATTGATCATTTATTGTAATTACTTGTTAATATAATCTGCTAATATAATGGATGCTCCTGTTAATAGAGTGCAGATTCTGTCCAGCTGGCTTTAAAGCTGAACGGTTCCAAACTCCAGGACAGGAGCATTCGTGTGAAGAGGTCTGTCCCAAAGGACAAGGCCATCAAAATGGCTTCTAAGAAAGGACCTAGAGGGAGGAGAGACAAGGGTCATAACAAAGAGACAGAAGGAAGAGAAACAATGGTCAGGGTGAAGGACAAAGGTACAAGTAAGGTTGAGTTCAAGAGAAGACCACGGCAGGGACCTCAAGACCAATCCATGGGAAAGCCGTTCATTAAGAGTCCAAACAAATATCAAAACACATCCTCAGAGTCCTTCAAAGGTGAGATGACCGACCCTACCAAGAAACCTAAAAAGAAAGGGCTGAAAAAGAAACTAAGACCCAGGAGGAGCCAGAAGACTGTCCACATTTGAAGAATCTGTATTGAAGCATTGAACTGTATATGTATCCGATATCCTGCCCATTCACATGTGGGTCAGAGTTTTTGCCAGAAATTCCAATGATGTTGTATGTGTTATACATGTGGGCTTTCAACTTCCTTACCGATGTTTTAGAGCAGTGGTTCCCAAACTTTTCTGGCTCACGGCTCCCCTAAACATATCTCTCCATCCACGGCACCCCTATTTTTTTCTTTTTACTCTCAACCTCCTGTGTGTCATATTTGTACTTAATGCCATTTGATTTAGGCTATAACTGCTTTTATTATAGGCATTACATTGAGAAGGTGAGGTTTATATCATTTTTGTTATATTCAAATGAACCACTCTTTAATTCAACTCATTTAATATAACTTTTGATTAAATAGCAAACAGAATATGAACAGACAACGTCTGTCCCTCTCAACTATATCACAGCCAAAATACGTATGGTCATAATCGAGAAATTGGATGGCAGTAACAAAACATATCAGGAAGGAACCAACCTTCAATATAAAGTTCACAAAAATATAGTTATAATCGTCTCCACAGACCACTTATCAACTTAATGGGACATATGTGCCTGTCTCTGACTGTCAAGTAGGCCTACCTATTCGTCTGTCACCCTGAATATCTCATCTCCGGTAGCATGGTTGTCCAGTTATTTGCAAAATAAATTTTTTTCTGTAAATTTGTCCTCATCCACGTATCTCACGAAAGTCTTGAAATTTGAGTGAGAATGTCGCCCGGTACAGACCGCATAGGAGCGGCAGCCATATCTTCACGCCATGTCACAGTTCATAATTTTACAGTTTCAGTCAATTCTACATCAAAAAGTCGAGCAGGGCAGCTTTCAAGAGATATTGGATTGCTAGTTGTAGTTTGACGAACCGAGGCGATTTAGGATATTTAATTCATGTTTCATCTAAATATACGTTTATGTTGTAATGCACTTGAGAACCGATACGATTTGTATGTCATTCTACTCTTCAAATCCGAATGATTGTCTCACGAAAATAGACGTAATTTGGAGCTGCACTTGAAAAACGATATTGATGTCAATGTTGTGCTACACTGTCCTATTATCGGAATGAGAGTAATATGTGAATGGTGTTGTAGTTGCGACTGCTGTTATGTCACTGTCTGGTTAAAGCGAGCATCCTTCTTTGTATTCATTTGTACAAATCACTTTTCACTTCTGATTCTTCATTACGTTGTAGGCTACTTGCTGTTATAGGATACTTACTAAATGCACTATATGCCAATTGTGCCAAAGAAAGAAATAGTGATCATTTAAATGAGAGTTTTAACAAGTTTGAGGCTTGACCATGATAACAGGTCAGGGATATACGGCAGGCAGCACATACATATTCCTCTCAGCTGGATTTTAGCACAACAGTGATGGAACCTTCTGAGGCAGCTGTCACAGGTAACCTGAGATTTTATTTGGGGGAGGGAGGATTTCAGCAGGTATGAAAAACTGTCAGAAATCCTACTCCCCTTCTAACTTTTACATTTTTGCAACTAGTATCAAAAGCTTTTTATGGCACACTCTACAGGGCATAAGGAGCCACCAAAATAATTTTGGGGTGTGTCAGATCTTACAGTCCCAATATATGAGGGGGGGAGAATTTCGGTAGGTATGAAAAACAGTGTTGCCAAAATATTACTCCCCTTCTAACTTTTACATTTTTGCCACTAGTATCAACAGCTTTTTATGGCACACTCTACAGGGCATAAGGAGCCACCAAAATAATTTTGGGGTTTGTCAGATCTTACAGTCCCAATATATGAGGGGGGGAGGATTTCAGCAGGTAACAAAAACAGTGTTGCCAAAATCCTACTCCCCTTCTAACTTTTACATTCATGCAACTAGTATCAAACGTTTTTTATGGCACACTACAGGGCATGAGGAGCCACCAAAATCATTTGGGGGGGGGGGGTGTCAGATCTTATTGTCCCAAGATATGGGGGGGGGGGGGGATTTCGGCAGGTATGATGAACAGTGTTGTCAAAATCCTACTCCCCCAGTAAGTTAAAAAGAAATACTGAATTGCTGCCTCCTTAAATAGTTGATTCAAGTAGCAGTTGGTTTTTAGGATTTAGGTAGCGTGTGAGATAAAGAGAACTCATACACAGTAGCCTACTGCAATGCATACAAGGTGAAAATAATGGGGCATTTAGTTGTATTAAACATAGGTAAACACAACTCTATTTGAATATTTCAGGGCATTTAGTGTTATTATACTGTTTCTAAAATCCATTGTGAAATGCATTGTAGTGCAAATGCAACGTTTCACAACTGATAGGATAATGTCTGCGGATTGAAAAACATCTGAATGCTGTTCTGCTACAGGGCAAACTGTTAACTCCTTAATGTAGAAAATGTTTTTCATTTCACAAACAGAGTTACAAAATTAAGCTGAGTTGTGGGTTTAAGGCTTACAACTTAAGATGAAGTCTCTGAGGATAGGACGGTGTTGATAGTGAATAGAGAAAACAAATATTACATGATTTACAGATACGCCAGGGTCCTACTCTCTTGTGCACTCATTTTCAGCTCAGCCTACAGGTTTGCAATAGGGTTAAATAAACATTGCCTTTGTGTCACCTTATGTATATAGGCTATAATATTTTACTGCTGGTAAATTCCTAAATATTACTGTGTATTTGTGAACACATCAGTCACTTATATTTGCCAATGTGTTGCCAGTAATTCTGGAGTTGGCTGTATGAACAGGTGATAAGGAAATGGATATTGTGATCAGCATTAGCACATAGGAAATGTATTTTCTTCCACCCCCTATATCCCTGAAATGTTCAAATAGGGCTTTGTTCATCTATGTTTAATACAACTTAATGCCCCATTATTTTCACCTTGTATGCATTGCAGTAGGCTACTGTGTATGAGTTCTCTTTATCTCACACGATACCTCACCAATTTAACAATCCTAAAAACCAACTGTTACTCTAATCAACTATTTTATGATGCAGATATTGAATATTTCTTTTCAACTTACTGGGGTTAGGGTTTTGGCAACAATGTTTTTCATCAGAATTAGAAAGGGTTTTAATTGCCATGAAAGTTTGCACATACAAGGAATTTACTTTGGCATACATACATTGTAGGTGTATGCATACATTAAACTTATAGGAACCTTAAAACTGAAATATGTGGTCTAACTATACAAAAGGTACAAAGTCTAGCTAATACTAAGGGGATTTAGAATAAAATATAAAGTAGCCATAATTTACAATATAAAAATTCAAATAGTACAAAAGATACAAATAGTGTAATATAGTGCAAATTGCAATGTGGCAAGTTGTCACTGTGCAGATTGCGATTAAAGTCATTTAAGTCAGTGTGAGCCCTTAACCTTGTTGAAGAGGCCGACAGCGGATGGGAAGAAACTGTTTTTGTGGTGTGTGGTATTGGTCCTGATGGACCGCAGCCTTCTGCCGGAGGGGAGTGGCTGAAACAGAGTGTGTTCACAATCTTCCTTGCTCGCCCCAGGGTCCTCTAAGTGTGCAGGTCCTGTAGGGTAGGCAGATTGCAACCAATCACCTCCTCAGTAGTGCGGATGATACGCTGCAGTCTGCTCTTGTCCTTGGCAGCAGCGTACCAGATGGTGATGGAGGAGGCGAGGATAGATTCAATGATGGCTGTGTAGAAGTGCACCATCATTGTCTTTGGCAGGTTGAATTTATTTCGCTGCTGTAGGAAGTACATCCTCTGTTGTGCTTTCTTGGTGAGGGAGCTGATGTTCAGTTCCCACTTGAGGTCCTGGGAGAGGATAGTGCCCAGGAAGCGGAAGGACTCCACAGTGTTCACTTGGGAGTCGCACAGGGTGATGGGGGTGAATGGGGCTGTATTCTTCCTGAAGTCCACATCCATCTCCACTGTCTTAAGAGCATTGAGCTCTAAGTTGTTCTGGTTGCACCAGGTCACCAGGTGGTCAGCTTCCCAGCTGTAATCAGACTTGTCAGAGATGAGCCCAATGAGGGTGGTGTCTTCGGCAGGTGCCTACCTGCCGAAATCCTTCCCCCCCATATCTTGGGAGTATAATATCTGACACACCCCAAAATAATTTTTGGTGGCTCATCATGCCCTCTAAAGTGTGCCATAAAAAGCTTTTGATACTAGTTGTATAAATATAAAAGTTAGAAGGGGAGTGGGATTTTGGCAACACTGTTTTTCATACCTGCCGAAATCCCCCCCCCCTTATATTTTGGGATTATAACATTTGACACACCCCAAAATTATTTTGGTGGCTCCTCATGCCCTGTAGAGTCTACCATAAAAAGCTTTTGACACTACTTACATTAATGTAAAAGTTAGAAGGGGAGTGGGATTTTGGCAACACTGTTTTTCATACCTGCCGAAATCCTTCCCCCCCATATCTTGGGATTATAAAATTTGACACACCCCCAAATTATTTGGGTGGCTCCTCATGCCCTGTAAAGTGTATCATAAAAAGCTTTTGATACTAGTTGCATAAATGTAAAAGTTAGAAGGGGAGTGGGATTTTAGCAACACTGTTTTTCATACCTGCCGAAATCCTCCCCCCCCTCATATTTTGGGATTATAACATTTGACACACCCCCAAATTATTTTGGTGGCTCCTCATGCCCTGTAGAGTGTACCATAAAAAGCTTTTGATACTAGTTGCATAAATGTAAAAGTTAGAAGGGGAGTGGGATTTTGGCAACACTGTTTTTCATACCTGCCGAAATCCTCCCCCCCCTTCATATCTTGTGATTATAAAATTAGACACTCACCAGGATGTGGACAATATGGCTGGCAACACTAACTGGGTAATAGCTTGTCAAATGGTATTGAATACAATACTTTTTTCACTAATAGACACATTTATAATGAAGCATTGGTATTTCTTTGTATACGCAGTAATGTTATTATAGGTGACGGTGCCAGTTTTTGCCATTCCAAATGTTTGATCATTCATTATCATTCCACAAATTAATCTTAATGTTTATCCAAAATCTCAGGTTGGCTGTGACAGCTGCCTCAGAAGGTTCTATCAGTGTTGTGCTCAAATCCAACTGAGAGGAATATGTCTGTGCTGCCTGCCGTTAACATCCCTTACCTGTTCATGATCAAGCCTCAAACTTGTTAAAACTCTCATTTAAAGATCACTCTCTTTCTTTTTTTCTACCTTTTGTTAAATATATCATTATAGTTCTTTGTAAAAAATAAATGTGATGGAACTTATCAAAATGTCAAAATTATGTAATTAAATGATCAAGCCTGGGACATTCCGCGGCACCCCTGAGCATGCGTCAGGCCCACTTTGAAAACCCCCGTTTTAGAGAATTCACTATTTTTTGCCTATTAAAACAGGATAGACAATGGGGAAACATTCAACAAGTAGATTTCAGTGTTTCATCCACCTTTTATTTATTCTTACAAAGAGGGATGGCCTCTTCAAAAGAAAAAAATATAAACATTAAATCACAGTTTAAGTATTTTGTCAGACTGATAAAATAATAACTGAAAATTTGAGTAAAGACCAGTTTGTTTTTTCAAGACCCCCCAATTTTTATATCCTAAAACTGTTTCGTACAAAGACATTTAACTCAAAAAATAAACCAGTTTAGTGGACTGTGAATAATGGGGTAACTTTCCCTCTGCATACAGTATATTGTTTTGTCTTAGCTACACTTAAAGGTAAGGGAGAGTTTTGCCAACTTGACACCTGTATACAATCAACTTAATTTCTAAAGAAGAGAACAGCATGACAATGTGATCAATGCAAACAATAGGAGGGAACTGGACGGGCAAATGTTGCTATTTTCATTAAGACATACAGGAAGCTGCAAGGACAGATTCAACCCTCGAGGCATAGTCTTAAATGAGAATGATGAGATGAACCAGGTACGCAACATTCTTTCATAGAACTGGCTTTTTGATGTTGAAGTTGGTCGCCACAGGATAGGAGTATTTTCAAGCAGAGGAATTTAATCCAAGGCCCTCTCTCCTTATTCTATATCGTCTTCGCTCAAGCTCTGTGCGCTCACAATACGCTGTTGAGATGAGAGGGAAAACCGTTACCTAACTACTTACAAAAGCTCAGGAAACAAGATGATTTACCAGCAAATCACTCACTTGTATCCAAAACCTTTTATCAGTTTCAAAACCAACGAATATTAAGCCTTCACTGGGTGCCTTAAATTCAGACTTGTGCAAGTGCACGATTATGCAAGCTGCCAAAAATAGTTTTCATACAGCTCCACCAAGGCAGACTGGCAGTACTACATGGGCAATGGTACTGGGTAAGCAGGCCTGGTACCTGGCTGATGGTGGGTAATTTGGTGAGCAGCATCTGGAACACGGGCGGCGGCAGGGTCTGCTGTAGGACCTGCAGCAGCTGCTGGGGCTGGCCACACACGGCAATGGCGTTAGTCAGGTGGTCCACACCATTCTCATAATCTCCTGTAGCGACCACCATGCCCATAAAGAGAGAGTGTCGATTACTGGATAAAATGGGAGGTATCTGAATGGATGGTGACTTCCTACACAAATTAATAATTGCTCAACAGTCATTCATTTTATTTAAGCAGGGAAATCCCAGACCAGTCAAGTGTTGTCCAACTGCTATGAGGCTGACTGTAGCGTAGCCTAATCACTACTTGAATCAGGGAAAACAGGATACTGTTATTAGCCATAATCAAAGTTAGCTACATAGGAATATGTTCCCAATCTGTAGCTTCAATGTATCACTGCTGGCTGGCCGATATAGAAGATTGTCATATTGCTTAAACCAATCCAGGTCAGTGATCAGTAACACACCAAGGAGGATGTGATGGAGGAGCACTGTTGTGACCTAACTAAGAATGGGAACTAAGACTAAAGCTTTTCCTGGCACATTCAGTTGGAACCAATATCAAAGCCATTCAAAGAACAGGACTTCCACCGCTATTGAAGATCATTCTTTTGTTTTTTTTACCCTGGGCCAACAGCTCTTCTCCCAACTGGATCTCCTCCAAGAAGAACTTCTGGACAGCCTCTGCATCCTTCAAGTCGGGGAGCTGAAAGACCAAGGCACCTGTTGACATAGTTCATAATCCAAAGCAGATACAAGACTGAACCACCTGTCCAAACCTAAGATATATTTTAGTGGACATGGGGGCATTTGTCATGCACCTTTATTAATTAAGCATGTGACAATGTGTGTGTGTATATATATATATATATATAAAAACAGAATCGGTTTGATTCCTGGCCATGCCAAATTATGTTTTGTCCTTGGGCAAGCCACTTAACCCTACTTGCCTCAGGGACAATGTCCCTGTACTTACTGTCAGTCACTCTGGATAAGAGCATCTGCTAGATGGCTAAATGTAATATATATATTGTCCTTATGTCCCTGTTGTGAAAATGTTTTTAGCCCTAGTATCAGGTTTATTAAACTCTCCTGGTCTGTTGTGATCAAATTTATAATAATTTTAAAGCATACATTTTAAGGAGTCAGATGGCTGAGCGGTCAGGGAATCGAGCTATTAGAAGGTTGCCGGTTCAATTCCGGACGTGCAAATGACGTTGTGTCCTTGGGCAAGGCACTTCACCCTACTTGCCTCGGGGGAATGTCCCTGTAAATGTAAAGTAACCGATTTTCTTTACCTTAGACAGTCCAGACCTGTCCTGTGCAGCCTTCTGCTTTCTCCTCCCTAGTGGTGAAGGATAAACACATTTTAAATATGTTGCATTTTCTGCATATTTTTTCAAAAGGCTTTAAAAGTTAGACATTTATGATTGACTTATCGGTATCCGATTTATCACGTTTGAACCTCTGCTTTAAGATTATCCACAAATTCTACCCATTTCGTTTGGGGAATTTACCAACCAAGATATATCGTAAAGAATGGCATCACACTAGCCAGAGGCTGACATGGCATTGATGTAAATACAAACTAATACAAATGGCATTATTAACATGTATTCATTTAGCAGACGCTTTTATCCAAACCATCTGCTACCTGTGGAAAAACAAACAACAATAAAAACTATACATCACAGCGAGTAACTCAGTTACCACTAACCACAAAAGCAACAAGTCTCTAAGCAAGAGTCATTGTGATCCTTGAGGAAATTAACATCGGTGACCGTTGTACTCCCGGAACAACATGCGTTGTCAAGCATAAAAGTAAGATTGTAGAGCCTTTAGCAGCAGCAAAACACAGCATGCAGGTTTGTTCCTTTCGTTAGACTCGTCGTGGGCTGATTACCTAAAGAGCTGCTCATCATATTTGTCAAACTAGGGTTAGGGTTGATAGGAAGATGATTTGTAGTATGTTGCATGACAGGTTCTGTGTAAGCAAGCTTTAACTAGTTAGCTAACGTTAGCCGCGTATTACATCAATGAATCATGCTCGGCTAGCTGGCAAGCTAGTTTGATGGCTAGCATACTGTAATCCAGTTAGAACAGTGATTTAATTTCTCTGTACTGGGAGACACTAAAATGTTTTGCTAGGTAAACTAGTCTCGGGTTAGCTAGGTAATTCGCTTGCTATTATCAGTCTAATTAACGCTAACTAATCCATGTCTAGCTCTCACTAGCCAACAGCCAGCTACCCCACAATTAAGTGCAAGTGCAGTGTTCAATCAATTATTCAGAAAAAACTACGACAGTCGACCTACCCGTCTAAACCATACCTCGGAATACGAAAGTTTAACAGTATTGTTTTGGCATTGGATTAAGAACATCCCGTGAATGTGTTTCCTAAACCGGGGTGTACACGGTCGGTAGGTCAACACTCACGTTCTCGGAGCCTGTTCTTGAAGCTGGGGTCACTCCGTCTTTTCCTGTCGAAGTAAATGCAATAGCCAACAAAAAGAGCACCGCAAACACCGGCGGCTATCGTGCTCGATCTAGCGCCCATCATAACTTAAATAACAATTAATTGTTTCTCGATATTTGGATATGAATAGAGGGCTAAGTTTCAGAGATCTCTCATGACCCCCCTGGCGCAGGCTTGTGCGAAAAGACCTACAGTCTAGGACCCCTAAATAGCTTGACCGATGGGGTGTCACTACTGAACGCCTGATTGCAAATGATTAAACTCGCGATTTTAATTTTGTCGGCAGGTTTGAGTAAATGCACCTCATTTTTATCGTTTAAAGCCTGGAATAAATTATTATCGTTGACCACCTCATACGGATTTTGCCGTTGTACTATGGGACCAAAGGCTGTGTCTACTACCGCGCACTTTATGAAGTACACTGCAATACAGTGCCCTGCAAAACAGTGCACTTACATATTCAGTGCACTCTGTCGCTGATAAGTGCTGTTTCAAATGGAACACTGCTACGTTAAACACTTGGTGGAAGTGACGGACGCAAATCTGCTCGCCACACCCACAAAACCTGCCAAAATGAACGTGCTTCTCCACTCAAGTGGAAAAAGCTGCCGAAAGGGCTCCTCCTTTTCCGCTACGTAGCCAAGATGGCGCCCGTTTAGGGTGAGTAGTGTCCATCGTTGTACACTGTTTTTTGGACCGTTTGCAGTGCGCCATCCGGGTACTTTCAGTGCACTGAATTCTGCAGGTTTTGTGAGTGAAGCGCCCTAAGCACTGAAAGTCAGTGCTCGAAGTGCTCGAAGTGCACAAGTGCGCGGTAGTAGACACAGCCAAAGACTTATATAGGAGTAGACACAGCAAGCCTGCTCTTTCAAGATGGCGTCCCCCGTTCATTTCGGGCGTCCCCGAAAAGCAGACCCCCACCCCTCGTCCCTCAGCTTAAGGCCACGTTTACACCAGTGCTGTGTCTACTACCGCGCACTTGTGCACTTCGAGCACTGACTTTCAGTGCTTAAGGCGCTTCACTCACAAAACCTGCAGAATTCAGTGCACTGAAAGTACCCGGATGGCGCACCGCAAACGGTAAAAAAAAACAAGCTGTGTCTACTACCGCGCACTTGTGCACTTCGAGCACTGACTTTCAGTGCTTAAGGCGCTTCACTCACAAAACCTGCAGAATTCAGTGCTCTGAAAGTACCCGGATGGCGCACTGCAAACGGTCCAAAAAAACAGTGTAAAACGATGGACACTACTCGCCCTAAACAGGCGCCATCTTGGCTACGTAGCGGAAAAGGAGGGGCCCTTTCGGCAGCTTTTTCCACTTGAGTGGAGAAGCGCGTTCATTTTGGTAGGTTTTGCGGGTGTCGCGAGCAGATTTGCGTCCGTCACTTCCACCAAGTGTTTAACGTAAGTGTTCCATTTGAGACAGCAGAGACAAAGAATGTCTAATATAGAGAGAACTGCCACTCTTGGGAAACTTCCGGGATCTGAACTGGTTGAAGTTCCATGTGAGGGCGCTAACGAGCGAGTGCAGAATGAATGGAGGTCTATGGAGCGGTACCCCTCAAAATCCACTTTTCTCAGGATATCATTTTTTGTCTAGTAATTTGAATTCTGAATTCGAAAGGGGAGGCCAAAAAAATACACACTGCTGGCTATTAGATTGTTTTAAAGTCGCCTTTCTGTTTTAAAAAGCTTTTGAAAATGTCATTGACGTCATACACATCGTACGACCAGAGCTACTGCTTTACGGCAAGCTCTGGGGCCTCATGTATAAACGTTGCGTATGCACAAAAAGCTTGCGTACAATGGTTTTCACGCACACTTTTGTGATGCATAAAGATTTACTTGATGTGAGAATGTGCGGGCCGTCACGGAAACTTTTGAGCAGACGTGAGAATGTGCGGACCGTCCGCAAAGTCTTGTCTGGCTCTGTAACATGGCGAATTCCAACTGAAAAGTGCAGAGACTCACCAAACATTACAAAATAAAGTTTCCACTAGTACGTTATGACGTTGACTATTCAAAAAACATAAAAATAAACGTTTGATCATTAATGTGGATGATCATATCAAAATGCCAAAACCCAAACGGGAAATGCTATATAGCCATCTGTTTATACCGCCACCACTTAATAACTTCTGTTATACTTGAGGCTGTCAAACGAACGACAAAATCATGCTGTTACGATGCGCCACCACTCGTTTCTTAATTTAAAGTTTTATATCGGACCATTTCTTCTTAATTTCTGCCATGGCCCGGTTCTCTGAACCCACAGCATTGATGGCCCTATAATAGTAATGATAATTTTATTTGTAATGCACTTTACATTTAGCTAAATCTCAAAGTGCTGTCTTTTGTCACTAATACCTGATGACAGGCCGCCAAACAGGACACATTTTCTCGCCTCCACCTCTGTTGTCAGAACCGCAATCTCACAGTCACCGTAGTTCTTCAAATAAACGCTGCAGCGTTTAACGCTCATTTTTGGTGCTGCGTTTCTTTGAGGGCGGCGTTTATTTGAATAAATACGGTAATTCAGACAACGAAAAGACCTCAGGAGCGCATTTATAGTCCATCTGCATATTAATTTATGGGAGGCAAGGCGGGGTCAGTGGCTCGTTCACGTGCGGTCAATCTCACGTTGATTGTGATTTATAAAGGAAAGGTGCGCAGGACTAGCCTGGTCCTAACCAGACCCTCGTACATTTCATTTGTACAGAGGGTCTGGGATCTCTTGATTGACAAACGTTAACTTCCTTGAAGGCGGGTCCTCTGTTGAAGTTTAAAACTATTGGATCCGCCCAGAGCCACTCTGATTTACCATAACCAATCGCAAGCGTTCGCCTTAGCCAACTCCTTCACCACTACTGTAACGTAGCTAGCTGCCGTAGCTGGAAAATCAAGCTTTTCCCGAACCCCGTGGGGAGGAGGGCCACAACATCATGGCCACCAACAAAACTCAGCAAGGAATGTTCTTGCTCCGGCTTTAACCTATATTCGGCAGCATTGCCACAACCGCAGAATAGTTTCGTTCGCATCTTTCTCCGCCGCCATTACTGAACTACTCAAACAAGTGCACAACATTAACGTCATAGTTCTCAGCCACTCCCTCGGTTCGCTGATTGGACCTACAAAAATGTGTTTCTGGAAACCGACTTCAGAGCTGAGCTCCCAGACCTAGTACAGAAGCAAAATCCAAATTGAGCGGAAGTACGTAGAAGGGCAGAGCCATGCTAACAAGTACCTAGCGTCCCCCCCCTAAATATACGCCCATGGGTTGTACTACAGCACTTACTTTTCAAAAAAAGGCATAATCTTAATTTTGGGGAACATATTTTGCAAAAAATGTTTAATAGTTTTATCATTAAATACAGTTGTGTCTTTAAACTTTCCTCACACATAAATAGGCTTATGTTGGTTGTACTACAGCACTTACCTTTTAAAAATAAGCATTAATCCAAATTTTGGGGATTTTGTTTTGCCAAAAACATTTAATAGTTTTATCATTAAATACAGTTGTGTCTTTAAACTTTCCTCACACATAACTACTTTTCTGCTGGTTGTACTACAGCATTTACGTTTCAAAAAGTAGCATAATAATTTTGGGGGAATTTTTGTTGCAAAAAAACGTTTAATATATGTCATAATTACAAAGCGTCATGTATCTAAAACTCCATACATAAAAGCCCCCCTGCTGGTTTTACTACATCACTTGACTTAAAACAAAAAGTGTGTGTATCATTTGGGGGGACATTTGTTGTAAAAAATACTGAATAATTTAATAATTATGTAGAATAATGTCTCCACATCGACTTCACACATAGTAGTCAGGTGGCTTAGCAAAATAATGGGGACACGGTGGACAAAAGCAAAAAAAGAAATCCACAGGTTCTCCATCATCATATCTTACAATTTTTTGGGGGGGTTCCACTGCATCAAGATGGCAGATGGTGGCTATTTTGGATTTACAAAACATCTGCTATAAATGCTGATAGCTTCCAAGCCACTTCGAAGGTCAATCTTGGTGTCAAAATATACATTTTCTTGGTCAATGAATGCAAATAAGGTATTGAAAATATCATTAGATAATTATTTATGCCAAAAATATATTAATATATTAATTCTGGACACAGAATATAAAGTTATACTGAACTTTAATGATACACGAACAGGGGAAACAGTGGTGCACCGAAAATAACAAACCCCTTCCCTTATAGAATTTCCTTTTGTGATAAAAAAAAAAATCATCTAATCTAATCCTTCCAGCAGGTATGCTCATTTTCATTAACCTTCCCCCCTCCCAAAAGCAACCCTCCTTTCTTACAAGTTTGTATTCAGTTGATGTCACATTTGCAACTGCAAAGACCGGTGCAATTCCACTGTGCTTTTTTGCATGAGCACCTTTCCGTACAGTCCTTTGTACAACTGCATTTGATCAGTTCACTGCAGGCTTTTGATGCGATTGGCAGAGTGCTCCACACAGAAAGCCAGGACTGGCTGTCTCCATCCAGTGTCCATCCCTATCCTTCAGGGCTGGGTATTGGCTGCTGGGTTTTTCAGATGTTGACCAGATCCCAGACTGGTAAGTGACTCGTTTCACGTGTTGTATCAGTGCTCCTTAGGTTGGTGGAATATGTTCCATTGCTTTGGTCTTCTGGCAGAACAACTCTCTTCTTGCATCATTGACCGATTCCAAGTCACTTGTCTTGTCATAAAGGACAACAGTATAGCGCTCCAGACATTGAAAAGGTTGGGCATCTGTGGTCACAGGAGTGTGCGGATTTGCTGCTATGTAGTTGAAGGCCTGGGTGACCTCTGGGTAGGAGTTCCAAGCAAACCATGCTGACTTCTTCCCCTTCCTGCAGAAGAACCATGGAACAAGAGCCTTGAGTGTCTCCACATAGAGTAGAAAATCCTGTTCTCTGTGGCCCCGCACAAATATTCGACCCAGAAGTTCCATGTGGAGGATGGTATCCCAGTGCTGGAATGTTGGACTCTTTCTGATCATGTCTTGTCTCCAGGCTTCTTTGGTCTTCTCATCATGTGTCCCCTCAGGCATCATGTCCAAGAAGGCATCGTGCTGCAGCTTTGCCAGTGCCAGGGCGCTTACTTGATGGGCATGTCTTGTCTTGGTGAGGTGGGATGCTTTGAGGAAGGAGTCGGCTGTGCCAGTGGATGGATGCTCAGTCAGTGCTGTGATCCATCCAGAAGCGTCCAAGTAGTCACCAAATGTCTTCCACATTGCCATATCGATATGGAGGCCGCCAAACATGACTACACATTTGTCTTCACCATGTGTTTCAGGCCAGTTCCACTGAACATATTTGGCCAGTGCGTACAGTGGTGCGTCCACCGCCATTACTGAGATTTGTCCTGGATTCAGGAACTGTGTGGCTTCATGCTGTACATCCATCCCAATGTGATCATGGAAGCTGTAGCAGCCTTCTCGTAGAACAGTGGCAAGAGCTGGGTGAGAGCAGGCTGCAGGTCATCTGAAACATCATGTAGAAATGCGTGGTAGGCTGACCAGGCCATGATGTCTCCCTGGTCTAGCACCTCCTTTTCAATCACCTTCAGTGAATGCTCAATCCAGCATTCCCCTTTCACATGTGCTCCACTAACGTGTCCCTCGATAGTTTTTGTCGGATTGGGTGTCTTGGGAACAGCCACATTAGCCTTCTTGAGTGCAACTGCTGGCACATTGGTGAAGTTTTCAGGTAAGCGATGATTTCTCTTTGTTTCTGGCGAAGTCATGCCTATTCCATCCTGGCAGTGTCCCACATTACACATGGAGGGGAACTGAAAAAGGCTGATGCCTGTGCCATGGAAGGACCCTTTGGCTGTGGTGCTTGATGGGTTATGATCAATATTGTCGAGAGCACTAACAGTGAAGAGCCCTTTGCGTAGGCGAGCAGGACACACAACACCGTTCTTCTCAATGTTCTCAAAAACAGCTGTAGCCAGCTGATTCTCCACTTCCACCACCCGATCATAGCTGACACTGAGGCCCAAATCATAGAGCTGTGTTATCACTTTCTTTGACTTGGTCTGCGTGTGCATTCTGTGTCCCATGTGAAGTGTCAAGGGTGGTTCGTACTCCAGTGAATGTCGTGATTTGGAAGTTTAAGCCTTCTTCTTACAGTTAAACAAGATGGTCTGTGAGGTAGTGAGGCGGGCCTGGGAGTCAGTAGTGCTCTGATCCTTTAGGTCTGCACCAACCAGCATCATTGTCACCAGGGTCTTGAGACTGGTGGGAACAGAGTTCTGCTGGCATTCCGAGGGTAATGAGGCATTGAACTTGAATCCATCAGAGTTGAATATATCACGCCGCACAAGTTTGGCAGCCTTGGCTAGAATCAGTGCATCCTCGGCATCCTCGGCATGGTCAGAGTTCAAAGCCTGCTTCAACATTTCCTGCATTCCTGGTTCAAAAACAAGTATCACATTCTTTCCATCACTCGGCTCCTCAGCATAGGGAAAGTACTTCAGGACTTGTTCCTTGAAGCGGACCTTGTTGATTTCCTTTGTGATAACAAGCTCGAGCAGGCGGTTTTCATACAGTTTACACAGGGATAAGAACTTGAAGTGGAATTGACCACCTTCCACAGAATTCTCCACATGGCTGACAAGCTCTACAAAGGCTTTGGATTTAATTTGACTCTCTTGTTTCTTACAGTCTGAGGAGTTTTGGCGTTGCCTTGCAGTCAAGCAAGTCAGGTGATATTTTGCCTCTAAAGCAATGACGTCACCACCCGCAAGGCTGCTTGATAGTTCCGTATCTCCCAGGTGTGTGGCCTTAACCTTGAGATTCTCATCAGCATCAAAACTCTCGTAGTTGTGAAGTCGTCCATCAGACTTTCCACAAAACAAACATGCGCTCTTTTCCAGAGGCTCACGCCGAGGTTGTTTCTCAGTTGCAGCACAGGTCTCAGAAGATCTAGCTCTCGCCCTCTTCCGTGCTCTTTCCAGTTTGTCTGCACAGAATTTAAAGGGACTTATGCCACTGTGCACGATGCCTGGCAAACTGCTCCACATTACTGGCCTCATCAAAAGGAAGTGGTACTGGCAGTTGATTCAGCTCCCTGAATGAATTCACATTGTCCAGGAAGGATTTGTATGGCTCAGAATTCTCTTCAAATCCATCTGCGTTTAAAGGCCATCGGATTGGTTCATGGATAGACTTTTGGCATACAATACACAAGGGGCCTCATTCTAAAAAAAATCTTAAGTTTGTTCTGAAATGTTTCTTACGGGCTTCGGAAAAACAACATAAGAGAAACATCTGCCAAATTCATGAACGCTTGAAATGTGTTCCTGCGCAGCAGAAGTTTTCTGAGCTGTACTCCCCGGAAATAATTTTCTCAAGTTGAAAGCGCGTCCTCGTGCTCCTGGATTTGCATATATACACGCCCCGACAGCTCCTTATAAGGGCACGCTACAGCAGTGACGTGTTCAGTCAGAATCAACACAGGAAAGCAACAGGAATGCAAGTTATGTCCAAGCGAAAAGCAACCAGTGCACAGGTGCATCGGTGCAACATCATACCAGTAAGATGAGCAGTGTAATTGTTCTCCATTGGATCTAACAGTGTGCACATTAAGCAAGGTTAATTATTATAATTATTTAAATCCGAGGATGTCTGTTATGGCAAGCCGTTTTATCATTTAACCAATGACTTGTTGATGTCAAGAATTCAAATGGTTGATATCCAAAATTGCAATTCTTGATATCAAGAATTCGAATTTTGGATATCAAGAATTCATTGGTTAAATGATAAACGCCATAGTCTGTAGAGTGAGTCTGTAGAACGCATTCACCAACAATTTCTCATAACTTCATCAACACTTCAAACACAGAGAGTTTTCTTAAATGCAATTCCTTTGATCCTCGTGGTTTTTTAAGGAATCGCATTTGAGACAACTCTGGCCGATTTACGACTGCTATTTCGAGTTCGGAAAGTCTTCTGAAGTTCAGAACAAATCCCAGATGAGAAAACTTTCATAAATGAGAAGTATTTTCCTAAATCCAATTCAGAAGAAATTCCTTCCTAAATTCTTCCTAACTGCGTTCGAGAATGAGGCCCAATGTCCAATCCATCATGTGCACCAGACTTCAGTCGAAGGCAGCCGCTGCAACATACAACAATTATTGAATATTAGCCTATAGTGTGCGTATGTACTTTGACTGGTTATTATTGGCTTCTGACATGACAAATTATTTAATTAACCAATAATTATTATTATTATTACACGGCTGTTCTTAATGCTGATTTGAAGCCTAAAGAATGTTTCTCTGGCATCATTTATGTTAGAATATTACAACCAGCAGCAAATGAAAAGACAGCTTAAGTTAGCAACACGTAGCGATTTTAATCAAACTAGCAAATATTACATTGATTAGCCTTTTTTAACTAAAATAATTCAAGATTATGAAATGTGATTACATTTTCATTAAAGTTTTGCCTAACTGTTTGGGAATGTTAAGGAAACATACGTTTATTGATAAAAATGACCATAAATAACCATGAATAATTTGATACTTACATTTACCTCAGGATCAGGCAACAAGAATGATGACCAGAATCTTCACAATAATGTTATTGTACAACATTTAAGGGGACAGTAACCACTATAGTAGCCTAACAGTAGCCCTCCTAGTAGCCCCCCTCCCTCATCACACACACACACACAAATAGAAACACAGACAGACGTATATTAAATTTCTTATCACTTTCAAATTAATAGGAAATGACAATATGGCCATTGTAACTAAGATAATTGTCTACTAATTTGCCTAATTGTGTAAATATCATACCAAAAAAATCATCTACTGTTGGTAAAACATCACTGACTGATATTCCTAACATCTTTACTGCATTCATTGACCCAGAAAATGTAAATTTTGACACCAATATTGACCTTCTAAGTGACTTGGAAGCTGATATATTGACATTTATAGGTTTTACACGCAAACAGCTTGGAAATCCAAGATGGCCACCATCCACCATCTTGATTAAGTGGAACCCCCTCAAAATTGAAAGGTATGGAGATGGAGTATAGTTCGTTTTTTATAATTATGAAGAAGCAAGAATAGTATTCTTAAGAATACTTTCGTTTACCAAACATAAATTGGGACTGATGACCTACCTCGTTTCTCTTTTCCTGTCCTGTCGTGTTCTTGAACTACTTCTTCGTATAGCTTTTCCGGATGTTGAAAAGGTGTTGCGCCACCTACAGTATTGTTGAGGACATGAAATTTGCGGTATTGCACAAAAAACATCAACTTGGCCGATGATGTAAATGTCAAAAGATAAGAAAAGCTAAACGCTGCAATAATTATCTTCTTTATTCGTAGTATCTCCTTCTTCAAACAGAACGTAATTTCTCAATTGCAACATAACTACAGACCGTGATAGCCTAGGGCTAGGCCAGTGTGATAGGCCTATAGAAAGTGGAGACTAAATGTTAGCAGCAATGTGTAAAACTTTGAATTTGTATAGAATGTCTATAGACATTTTTTGATGAACATTCTAGAATTTTCGTTGTTAAATTTGGCCCATGAAAGCTTCCGGTTTCAGACGCACAAATGATTGATGGAGTTTAGAAGCATAAGTGAGAAAGTTACTGTGGTAATTTTTTTTAACAATGTCAATCTTGTTGCTGTGTTTGGCTGTTTGTTGAGATTGGGGAAGTTGTCCACAATCAAGATGTGTATTTCCTATAAAAACGAGACATTGGGATTGGGTTGTTGCTGTACAGAAAAGCACTTCCCTTCCCTGGAAATTCCCTTCCAAACAACTTTTTTTTAAAAAGTTGTTTGAAAGGGAATTTCAAATCCTAACATCAGTGGCGATGTGTTCTGGCTTAGGTAACTGAAATGAATTTGCGGCAGGCAAGGGATCAACCTGAACAGTCAATATACTTCATTCGAGCTAATTCGGTTATGAATCTGACCCTACCATACGTAGACTACAAGTAGCTAGCTACTGTTGTAAACCTTGCTTGTTTTGCAGTGGTTTACACAGTCTCGCTAAACAGATGATCGGAGTGTTGTTATGGGCTCAAATAAACACTCATTGCTATGTTTTAAAACCAAAGGAAAGAAATTGCCTCTGACTGGTTTTTGAACCTACAACCCTTTGTTTATCAGCACAACATCTCAACCAATTGAGCCATTGCCAGATCTGGACACTTGTCATGTTCAGTCATCAAGTGGATAATAAAATAAGATGTTTTTCCAATGGCAGGCATTGTCAGATTTGGTCCAAGCTCTAACAGCTGTAATTCAGTCATATTTTTACATATCAAGGTGAAACTTTGCAGGGTACTTCAGGGTGGTGTCATCTTTAAGCCTATTTGGTTTGAGAAACCATCATTCAAAATTACATTCGATTTAGTGACACAAACTTATTGAGGCAATGTGGAAATTTACATAAATACACCCCTTTCAGACATTTTGTATTTGACCTTGCACTTTGTAGTACACTGTTTCAACCCATTGAGCTACCTGCAAGACTGAGAAATTCTGGTCAGTTTCTGTATAAAAAAAGGAAGACGTTTCTCCTGTAGCACGGATTGTTTGATTCGGCCCAAGTTTTAACAGCTGTAATTCAATGATCTTTTGGCATATCAAGGTGAAATTGCGCATGGTATTTCAGAACAATATCTTCTTGTTTAACTTAACAGATATTCATTTTAAGACGGGCTAAACGACTGTGGCTGGATTCGATCCTACGACCTTTTACTTTGCAGGTCGTCCCAGCCCAGTGAGCTAATCTCAGTGTTGAATAATTTCATGTTCAGTTACTGTATAAAAAAAGTAAGCTGTTTCTCCTGTGGTAAGCGAAAGTTGAAACAGCTCTAATTCAATCATATTTTGACATACCAAGGTGAAATTGTGTACGGTACGTCAGAGTGATGTCACCTTAAAGCCTATTAGGTTTGAAAAACCATCATTCAAAATGACATTTGATTTAGTGACACAAACATATTGAGGCAATGTGTACATTTACATAAATACACCCCTTTCAGCCATTTTGTACTTGATTCAATTGCCTTTAGTAACACTTTTAAATACGTCAATGATACATATAAGAAACCAAATGTCAAGTCAATTAGACCTTTGATTCAAGAGAAGAGGAATTTTGAACGTTTTCCCAAATTATCACTGTACAGCAAAATCCATCATGGCGGACCTTATGGGTCCTTGAGGCTTTTTTGTTCCTCATGAAAAATGAGGCATGCACACCAAGTTTTAGAAGAATTGGAGCAATGGGGTGGAAATGCAATCACTCTGAAAAGTTGACATTTGGGCGCCGCCTGTGGCGCCCCCTATGGTATGTTGTGGGCCTATGGTATGTTGTGGGTCTGTGCTTGGGCCGTAGTTGTGGCATGTTGTATCAATATGCCAAATTTCAAAACTTTTTACCAATGTGTTCATGAGATAAATTACAATAATAATAAATATAGCTGCAAGCAGTGATGCAGGTTCTTCCGCAAAATATTATAAACATGTACACTGTAGAAGATCGAGAGTTGGACAACAAGAGAGCAAAACTACTTCATGTTTGCCCCCAAAAAATAGGCTGAATGGGGATTTGAACTCATGATCATAAGCTTACAAGTCAGTCTCTATCCTCTCTGCAACACACCAACTGTTGAGATTGTATGAATAGAAAGGGCAGAGTATTAGCTTTGGTCAGCTTTGGGACAAAGGTTAGGAATTCCAAGGTGAAATTGCATGAATTTGTGCAGGGTATTTCAGAATGATGTCATCCTGTTTAACTAAACAGATAATCAAAATTATGAAAGGCCAAAAGATAATGGCTGGATTCCAACCTACTATCTTATACTTTACCGGTCACCATCCCAGCCCATTGAGCTATTCTCAGTGTTGAATGGTGTCATGTTCAGTAACTGTATTAAAAAGTAAGCTGTTTCTCCTGTGGTAAGCGTTGTAAGATTCAGCCAAAGTTAAAACTGCTCGTACATTTCCTATGAAAATGGGACAACGGGATGACTGGGTTGCTGCTGTAAAGAATAACTTACTTATAGTTTTTTTAAAAGGTTGTTTGGAGTGCCATAACTTCCCTTACGAAAAAGAAGTATATTAAAGTATACTATAAGTATACTAAAATATGGGTAGTACACTTTTAGTTCACTTTTGACATACTTTTAAGAAGTATGCTTAGAAAATAGTTCACTTTTGATATACTTTTAAGTATGCTTTGAAAATAGTTCACTTTTGATATACTTTTAAATAATGCTTTGAAAATAGTTCACTTCTGTGAGAAGTATACTTTAAAAAAAATTCACTTTTGATGTACTTTTAAGTATGCTTTGAAATTAGTTCACTTTTGTTAGAAGTATACTTAGAAAGTAGTTCACTTTTGTTAGAAGTATACTTAGAAAGTAGTTCACTTTTGATGTACTTTTAAGTATACTTGAAAAATAGTTCACTTTTTATATACTTTTAAGAAGTATGCTTAGAAACAGAAAAAGGTATACAATTCTTCTGGAGTAGGATGTACGTTCTCTATTATTATACAGCAAAAACAGTCCATTTTTTTTAAAGTACATTACAGGTTACTGTAAAATGTCCTACATTTTTTTAGATAAATCTTATTCTAATTATTAATGCCTATGAAAACCTATTATGCATTGCATATTGAATCTTTTTTGGTATTGAAGCTGTAACCTTAATTACTGCCAAAACATTCTGAAGCTCTATAATCTTACACCAATAATTATCAATTGGAGTATTAATGGAAAAAAAACGAAAAAGCTACTTGAGAAACAAGCAGACAGAAGGGTTGCATTATGCATTTGAAGGTTATACTGTCTAACTGACTGAAGAACGAAATAACTACGTGAAATAATGAAGATAGTGTGGCTCATTGGCTAGTCAATTCCCATGATGCAAGGCGGTAAATAGTGTTAAAATTTGCTGATAAGTTTGCCGTTTGCTTGAAATACAAATGTAACTTCATGAATTTCGTTTTTTAAATATGTCTGCTTAGAATGTAGTGTTTTGTTGCGTGGTAATTGTCATTGTTGTGCTGGTTTACCATTGTAACCATGAGTTAAATGACTGTTACATTTGATAAGAACAGCTGGATCCTTGCATTGATATTGCCCAAGCAGTGAATAGCTTCTTTCAGCAAAAAATCTGCAGTGAAATGATGTGAGGGCCCCGTTTTCGCCAGGTGATTTAAGATCTGAGGCTTTTGAGGGGCCCCTAAACATTTTAATACATTAGTAAGCAATAGTAAAATTAATTTAAGAAGTTTCCTTTGTGAAGTACTTACATTAAATGAAAGTTCACTTGTAAGTATTGCAAAGTATACTTTGAAGCTCTTTAGGAAGTATACTTCATGAACTGAAAGTGTACTACACAGGTTACTTTTGAGTATTCCAAGGTATACTTTTAAGTACTTTAGGAAGTATACTTGATGAGTACTGTTGTGGAACTGAAAGTGAACTACACAGGCTACTTTGCAGTATTCAAAATTAAACCTTAAAGTACACTATAAGTGTACTTTAAAGTGTACTAAATGACCTAAAACGTGGGCCAATTTAGTTTACTTAGTACAAAAAAAGTATATAAATAAGTACACTGCTAGTATACTTTAAGTAACATTATAATAGTATACTTTTTATACTAAGTATACTTACAAAATAAACTTGAAGTATACTTCTTTTTTGTAAGGGTTGTCATGGAAGGGAATTTCAAATCATGCCTAGCATCAGCGGGGATGTGTCCTGGCTTAGGTTACTGAAATGAATTTGTGCAACAGACAAGGAATCCACCTGAACAATCAATTTACTTCATTAGAAATAACCATTAGCGTTATCTCTACCATGCGTAGACTACAAGTAGCTAGCTACTGTGGTGAACCTGACTTGTTTTGCAGTGGTTTACACAGTCTCGCTAAACAGATGATTGGAGTGCTGTGATGGGCTCAAATAAACACGCATTGCTATGTTTTACAACCGGAGGATTTATCTGAAGACTAGAAACCGTTTTGTCAGAATAAAAAATAAAAAACTATAACTCTGATTGGTTTTGAACCTACAACCCTTTGCTTACCAGCACAACATCTCAGCCAATTGAGCCATTCCCAGGCATGGAATACACAAAGTTCAATAAAGATAATCAAAATAGCTGTTTCTCCAATGGCGAGCATTGTCAGATTTGGTCCAATTTCAAACAGCTGTAATTCAGTCATATTTTGACATATCAAGGTGAAACTTTGCATGGTACTTCAAAGGCATGTCACCTTAAAGCCTATTAGGTTTGAACCATCCTTCAAAAATTAATTTGATTTAGTGACACAAACATATTGAGGCAATGTGGACATTTACATAAATACACCCATTTCAGCCATTTTGTACTTGATTCAATTACCTTAAGTAACATTTTTAAACACGTCAATGATACATATATGCACCAAATATCAAGTCAATTAGACCTTTGGTTCAAGAGAAGAGGAATTTTGAATGTTTTCCCAAATTATCACTGTACAGGAAAATCCATCATGGCGGACCTTATGGGTCCTTGAGGCTTTTTTGCTCCTCATGAAAAATGAGGCATGCACACCAAGTTTCAGAAGAATTGGAGCAATAAGGTGGAAATGCCATCACTTTGAAAATCGGACTTTTGGGCGTGGCCTGTGGCGCCCCCTATGGTCCGATGTGGCCCATATTTGGTGTGGGGGTACCCACTTGGATGTAGTATCAATGTGCCAAATTAGAAAATGTATGACAAGGGACTTTTTGAGATATTGGGGCGCAAGGAGAAGAAAAATAATAATAAGAAGAATACCAACAATAACAATAGGTTCCCTCCTACCGGAGGAACCTAATAAGAATACCAACAATAACAATAGGTTCCCTCCTACCGGAGGAACCTAATAATAAGAATACCAACAATAACAATAGGTTCCCTCCTACTGGAGGAACCTAATAATAAGAATACCAACAATAACAATAGGTTCCCTCCTACCGGAGGAACCTAATGAATATAACTGCAAGCAGTAATGGCGGATTCCTCCAAACATTGCGAACTATTGAAAAATGTATATTCTTGACAAATTGTAACTGTATAGAAAAATCCATGCTGCAGACTTACCAATGGGATACCAAATCTGACCAAATCCAAATATAGCTCCAAGCAGCAATGAGGTGGCCAAGCAGTCAAATGACCCAGAAAACATTTTAGACATTCTCAGAAGAGGGTAACAAGTACACGCAGCAAGTTTGGTGTGAATCCATCAAAGATTTGCTGAAATACGACCCAATTTCCTGTTTGCTGAAGAAAATCTCTGCCAAATTTGGTGAAGATTGGACAACATGTGTAGGAGGAGTAGAGAGAAAACGTTTTTCAATGAATTCAAAATGGCGGCCGCATCAATTCGGCTATAATCAGAAATTATAATAAGTCACACACGGGATGTCCAAAGATATCATGAGACAAATGAATCACTTAATAAAGGCAAAAAAATCAATAGTTATTGGCCAAAACACATTTTTACTTCCTGCGGCCACGCCCAGTGATCACATGACACCAAATTGTGTGGACATCCTTAGAAGAGGGTTCCGAGTCATCTTGCTCAGTTTGAAGTTGATATCTCAAAGATTTGCTGAGATTTGATCCAATTTCCTGTTTGGTTGCTTTGTAGCCGATTCTGATTGGCTGTAACGGACAAATGGTTTTGAAAATCCAATATAAAAGTAATTTCTGAGTGAGGGTTGCTCTGATGATGATGTGTGCCAATTCTGGGGAAGATTGGAAAAAAATTGTAGGAGGAGTAGGCTTTCAAAGGTTTTTTAAAAACCGGAAATAGTGGAAAATCAATATAACCAGAAATTGACGCCAAGACGTTGAACTCGTCTTGATCCAGGGAATCCAATGGTACCTAATTTTTGAAAATGGGTCTTATGGTTCCAAAGTTACGTGTGTAAACACAAGTCCAAATTTGACCCGTTGGTGGCGCTAGAGGGGTCTAATGGGAGACATGAAACTTTGTGATAGTATAGAAGTGACTGTCCTTAATGAGTGTGCCAAATTTCACAAAAAGTTACCATTTGGTTCTAGGGGCTGCCATTGACTTCGATGGTACAAGAATAAAAAAAAATTAAAAAAGAATAAAACTAACAATAACAATAGGTTTCCTCCTTACGGAGGAATCCTAAAAAAAAAAAGAATAAAACTAACAATAACAATAGGTTTCCTCCTTACGGAGGAATCCTAATAAAACTAACAATAACAATAGGTGCCTCGCAGCTTCGCTGCTTGGCCCCTAACAATAGGTTCCCCCCTACCGGAGGAACCCTAATAATAAGAATAAGAATACCCACAATAACAATAGGTTCCCTCCTACCGGAGGAACCCTAATAATAATACCAACAATTACAATAGGGTCCTCCTGACGGAGGAACCCTAATAACCAGAGGTGTGGACTCGAGTCACATGACTTGGACTCGAGTCAGACTCGAGTCATGAATTTTATGACTTTAGACTCGACTTGACAAAATGTAAAGAGACTTGCAACTCGACTTGGACTTAAACATCAATGACTCGTGACTTTACTTGTACTTGAACCTTTTGAGTTGATAAGACTTGCTCCTTTCCCCAAAACCCAAATATTAAAAAGTATGTTATTAAGGAACGCTCTGTATCTTTAATTGTGTATGTATGCGTGCTGTCGGCACAACATTCAATCAAATTAGATCCACGTTGTTTTGAAGCGACAGCATCCATCCAATCAAACTGCAGGTCAACCAATGAAGAGCAACTGTCAAACAACCCGCCAGTTAGGGAAACAATGATACCAAAGATAGTTTCGTTCGAGTATAAAAACTACGAGGTGGACAACAAAAAACGAAGTGCAGTCTGCAAAACATGCGGTTCGAAGATTTCAGACGGAGACGCAACAACTTCCAACTTCGTTCGACATTTGAAGTTGCACAAAGAACGGTAGTCCCTCATACAACCCAACTTCACAAATCCCAAAATAAGTTTTACAATACATGACCAGTGGCCAATTTGGTCTTTTGCAAATGCAATGCAGCACATGGCCCTGACATATAAAAAGCACAACCCTGTTCATTGTTATGTCCATGTATTTGTTGTGTTCTTACATGTACACACACACACAGATAATGAGGTGAGATAAATACAGGACAGAAACTGCTGTGGAACTAGTTAAAATGCAAAAGACAATGTTAGCACTTTTGTACAAATAATTACAGTTGCACTTGTTTTTTGGAGTGGTTTAAAATGAAGAATATTCTTTCAAAATATGATTTAAAAGTAAAAAATGACTGGTTAGTAGTGCAATGTCAGCACAATTCTTTTCTGCAATTTCAATTGCAGTTATACAAGTTATACTTGTACTTATAATAAATAAATACAGATTTTAAAAGCATACATGATCTGTGTAAACATATTATTACTCTGTGATCAAAAGGACTAGCCTGACGTTGTCATACTCATAATTCTAGTCAGAATATGAGTCTGAAAACTCTCCGTTGGGCTGTGACTACGGGGCGTGTTTCAACCGAACTCATAAAACAAATGCCTCTTCGCTCAATTGGATAGACCTACAACCAATCATAGCAACCCAATATGTTGTTTGTTGAAAACGAATTCAACCCAAGCGCTCTTTCTTGACGTTGTTGATTACGTTACTGTTGATCATCTGTCCATCATCGTATAAAGCCCGCCCTGGCAATTTCATTGGTCCGTCCCGATTCTGTTTTTCTGTAGTTGTCCCCAATACCAGACCCTCCAGACCCAATTTTCCCGAACAAATTGTTTTGAGATTGAGAAGTTGGGCTGGCAGCCAGGCTACAAAAGGACTAGAAAGGACTCGAAACTCAAACTGCAGGACTTGGACTTGACTTGAGACTTGTCAGTCTTGACTTTGGACTTGACTTGGGACTTGAGGGCAAAGACTTGAGACTTACTTGGGACTTGCAAAAAAATTACTTGGTCCCACCTCTGCTAATAACAATAATATATATGTGAGATAACAATGGTTGGGCCCTTGCCAAAGGCAAAGCACACCCAAATAAATTACAAATTCCCATTGTTACTATTCTGCCCTTGCAAAAGAGTCCCCTTCTTAAAGGGGTGATTGACTGGGTTTTTGGGGTATTTCACACTGTTAAAGGGGCGATTGATTGCAAAACCGATTTTACCTTGTCATAGTTGAAAAATGTGAGTTTGGTGTGTAAAATAGTCATACAGTGAACCTCAAAGTCCATTGATGCCTCTTTCCTATGCAAATTTCACAATTTGTAACTGCTGCTGTGAAACAATTGGTTTCAAAAAAATTCCCCGCTGTGACGTCCCAACGGGGCTCCACCGTTTTTGTCTCCTTGTCACGCCCTAACATTTATCTACAGACCGGCCCACCGGTGTTCTGGGCCAGGAACATAAATGGAGGTCGGTAGATCTCAGATGCTAGTTTATCTGCGCGCTGGTCTGTGTAGCCTATTTCCTCGGGAATTGAAAGAAGAAACCTTTTCTAAGGATATTGAAAATGGACCACGGTCGTAAATGCAGTGTTCCAGGCTGTACAGGGAATGCTGACAGTCATAGTCTTCCCACGGAATCAAACACTCGACGGGCATGGCTGATGTTTGTCTATTAGCAATGCTAACGTCTCCTGTAACTAGCATAGGTAGAATGCTGTTTCTAAACACATCAATATACCTTACTTAGCAAATTACTTTAGCTAGACTAGCTGTAGTAGGCATTAGAAAGAAAGCTTCCGAAAAAATAGCCAGAAAACGAATAGCAGTCTAGTCTATTGCTAACGCCTGTCTAGATTATCTATTTGAAAGAACTGGCGAAAGGCAGGTGCTAGATACAGGATACGTTAGCATTGCTAATAACTGTTACCGACAAAATCATACTACAGCTTGCGGTTGTGATGAACATAAGGTCGGAACGCACCTCATTTCAGCAACAGCTTCATAGCAAATCCTACATTGTCCCAGGTTTTCAAACCAGTCCTGGTTTTTAAAATGTTTTTTAATGGCGCGCAAATGTGTCGAGGGTCGAACTACAGGGATCTTCTACGCTACGGTATAGACAAACATCAGCCATGCCCGTCTAGTCAATGTTAGCTAGACTCTAGCTCATCTGCTTTTTATTAACGCTGATTTGCAAGGAATGCTTAGATAGCAAAAGCATCCAGACTGTAGGCATGTTTAGCTTGCTGACGCAAGAACATAGGTAGAATGTGTGATGATTAAGCCTAGTTTATTGGCAATGGGGCTAACTTTATTTTATGTTCCTGACTGTGTCATTCAAATAAATAACCTGTGTTGTCATTGTAGCCGGTGTGTGGTGAAAATCACTCTTCAAGTATGTAACAGGCCACCCAGATATAAGATATAATTAGATATAAGTGCTGTCTCACATGGAACACTTACGTTAAACACTTGGTGGAAGTGACGGACGCAAATCTGCTTGCGACAGCCGCAAAACTTGCCAAAATGAACGCGCTTCTCCACTCAAGTGGAAAAAGCTGCCGAAAGGGCTCCTCCTTTTCCGCTACGTAGCCAAGATGGCGCCCGTTTAGGGTGAGTAGTGTCCATCGTTGTACACTGTTTTTTGGACCGTTTGCAGTGCGCCATCCGGGTACTTTCAGTGCACTGAATTCTGCAGGTTTTGTGAGTGAAGCGCCCTAAGCACTGAAAGTCAGTGCTCGAAGTGCACAAGTGCGTGGTAGTAGACACAGCTTGGGTCTTGCAGCTGTGTGTTTAGCAAGTCGCAGTATTTCCAAGCCCTGATAGTTTAACTGAGACGACGCAGTAGATACGACGTGCATATATGTGCTAGGCTGGATAGAACTAGCACTCTATGGGATAGACTGTTGTACAGCATTTGTAGCTTAAGTACTATCTATCGTGCCGTGGTGTACTGGCAGCATCATACATTTAAGCAATTAAAGACTTGCATGTGCAGTAAGTAATGTCACATTAAATAATGTATTTAAACTCAAGCTTGTGTGGTGCGTCGCTGTCTTCAATGCCACAGGTTAAACTTTAGGTCAAAAGAAAGGTTTTTCATTTCCGGCACATTCAGTGAAGTTTGGCTAGCAACATCAGCTAGGCTAGCTGGCTCGTAGCTTCTTCTTGCAGCTTCTCCATGCAGGGCTCTAGACTGAGACCAAAGGGTCGGCTTTTTTAACTGACAATGATAGCTTCCAGCAAACTTCTTTTGAATTAGCCATTTCCCCTAAATACATATCAAGCCTATTTACGTCTTTGGCTGAATATTTTCAGTTAGCAGATGGTACTGTTTGAATCGCAATTCCATCTGAAAAATACTGCTGGTGACAACGTTGTTAAAATAGCTAGTTTCAAAGGGGGTTTGGCTTGTTTCATAATAAACTGACCCATCTGCAACCGACGCACGCCCTACAATTTTCCCCATAAATTGTACCATCTCTAGTTCCTCTTTCAAGTAATAAGCCCCTGTGTTCAAGTGTTGAGCATTAAATTAGCTGCATGGTCTGTATATAGCGTACATAACAGAGAGTGTTTCATTCTGTAGAAATTGTGTAAATGTTTTATGTAGTTAGATGGTCCGAGGAGAATGAGTGGAGTTGGTGAAGCGTCCTGGTGAGTTGCAGTCATTTGCCATAGTTCTAGTACTAATGTGAGGCTAGTCTCCATAGATATCTATATTATGTTTATGGATATTGTCAAAGAAAATCCTTGCTGGACTGTGTAGATTTGAATATAGTCAAAGATGGCGGTTTCAATACAATTTATTTAGACTATACAATTACATATGATTAAACAAAGCTTTGCTGATCAGTCTCAACGAAGGAGGTGCCATCCACACAGATCGTTCGCAAGAGTGATGGCGAACTATCACACATGCACTGCCTTATATAAACTTAAGATCAAATGGCATTCTATAATCAATCAATGTAGCAAACTCTGTGATTGGCTAACTCAACTTAGTGACAGTTTGAAACAATACCAAGTGTCCCAAAGTTCTTTGATGTGGCACCTCTCTCCAGGGCAGTAGATAATAAAGCCACAGGAGTTGACCAGTCAAATGGTCAACTGTCCTTTGTGTGACCATCTTCAAACAATACTTTTAATTAACACAAACAATGAAACAGGACACAGTCCTTCTAGCCAAAGTTCAGAGCAACTGTCTCATTGACCCCTTACAGTAACCAGAGGACAGAAGGCCATATAAGATGCTTCACCCATCCCCCAGGGCAAGCTGCCCACAGAGCCATCAGCACCTCACATTCCTTTGAATTCAACTTAATTATCTTCCCTTCCTGTCTCTTACCAATGAACATAGAAGATTATAGATTTCATACACATATATCTATGCATATGACCAAAATTTCCACTACAATATCTATGCCTAGTCTCCTCCACGTCTCCCCAACGTGACGTCATCACCAAATTGCGCTAATATGCTAATGCTAACAATAAAAATGACAAAAACTGGTCTTTAACACCATTTAGAGACACCATTTGGAGATTTGTTTAATGATATACATATCTTGAGTGCTTCATGTACCCAATTATCAACAGTGATGTTTAACCTGCAATAGGGCCTTTAAGTCACGCTCAGAAATGTGTCATTTGCATATTAAAATTTTAAAAAAATCGAGCCGGGGGCACGCCCCCCCCACCCCCCGTGACACTGTCACCATTTTTACACTGAGGAGTTTGCAGGTCTGCAAATTGCATGAAATTGCACATGGTACTACTTTAGAATGATGTCATCTCAAAGCCAATAAGGTTTGAAAAACCATCAGTCAAAATCACATTTGATTTATTGAGGCAATATGTACATTTACATAAATACAACCCTTTCAGCCATTTTGTATTGCATTTCTTATTCCATTTCACCCTATATAAAGACATATCTGCCCACACACATCTTCCATCCATGCATTTTCATCTCTCCCAGCACAGGTCATGCCAAAGGAGAAATGCTGCGGCGGACATGTGAGGTTTAGGGGTAGTCCAAGGACATGTCTCCAACAACTGACACATTTTCCCAAGATGGCTGAGTAATAGCAGATATATTAACTCTACTTGAGTTGATCTCTTTCCAGAATCTCAGTCAATCAACAATAGTCATGTGAGCAACCGAACTAGGCAAAGCTTACATTCAACGCCTAGCGAGAATAGCTTATGGCAATATTGTAGCCGACTCTCTGGTCCTATTAAAATACACAACATTCACAATCAGGGTGACCAACAAGATTATATTAACTGATAAACAATAACATTACAAACATCTAACTGAACAAACACAGCAACTGAAATCCCTGGCACGGCTGTTGTAACCGCATTATTTTCCACAAGTCTTTGCCTATTTGACATACCGCACTGCATGCTGGGTATCCAAGGGGCGCTGACGCTGATTATCTAGCTGTGCTCCGACTGTGATTTGAGTAATAGCTTTGGGACAAAGGTTAAGAAACGGTTTACATTTCAAGGTGAAATTGCACATGGTATATCAGAATGATATCCTCCTGTTTAACTAAACAGATAATCAAAATGATGACAGGCCAAATGACTGCAGCTGGATTTGAACTTTTGACCTTGCTCCTTGCAGTGCACTTTCTTAGCCTACTGAGCTGTTCTCAGTGTTGAGAACCATTGTGTTCAGTTACTGTATAGAAAAGTAAGCTATTTGTTCTATGGCAAGCATTATAAGATTTGGCTGAAGTTTGAACAGTTGTAATTCAGTGATCTTTTGAGATATCAAGGCAGGGGCAGGCAGGCAGGCAGGGCAGGCCAGCTGGATAAGCTGTCTTGGGGGCAGGGCTGAAGAGAAGCTGTCCAGGTAGAGAGGGGTAGTCCAGCAAGGGGTCTGTGTTGCTCCAGCAACCTCTGTTGCATCCTGTGTTACATTCAGCATCCTCTCTTGTTGCTCTCAGCATGGTCTGTTGCACTCTGTTTAGCAGGCCTCTGCATGACCTGTAAAAGTGAAGAAATGGTGGTGAAAAATGATGCTTTTTCCATCTACACTTGATACAGACATCAGTTTTGACTGTGAAATGCAGTAGCAATACTTGAACTTGAATCCAAATGTGTTGGAAACCCATGCAAAGTCACTCAAAACACAGGCTCTAACAAGAGTATTTAGCTCTAAACTGGTCAATATTTACACATCTGACAAAAGACCAGCTCGATCTTTGCTTGTAAACAGTGATTCTGACTGTCAGAACCTTTAAATAAGCTGACGAGTGAAACTAGCCTGGCTAACGTAGGTCGCTTTATCAGGCAAATGACGAATGAAATAGGCTTGTTTTGAAAGATCCTATATATTGGCTATCTTCAGCAGGCTCTCGTCTACAAAAAGTAGCCCTTTCCACCAAAGTGAACCGGGAGCTAGTTTGGAGCTGGTGCTCGAGCCAGTTCGGAGCTGGTTCAAGAACGGAGCTTACTAAGAGCCGGTTTGCTTTTCCACGAGCGAGAGCCACCACAGAGCCACGTCATTACGTCACTGTATACGTCTCACATTTCCCAGCAACGCTAGCGTGGTAGCGCCAAACACAACATCAACAATGGCGGACGTTTCATTGCTGTTGTTGCTCATGGTTTTGCGAACCTACATCGGCATCCAAACACGGCGCATCCGACGTGTTTGTTCAACTCGCCATTTGTATAGACCAATTATCACCCTACGTCACACAACTGTCAAGCAGTCTCAACTGCTTATGTCGGTTGTAAAAGACGAACTTCTCCCCGGTCTATTACACTTGGAGTGTCTATCAGGTCATCATACATCTCTGGCCACTGGATTGCAGGACTTGATATTAACTTTTTGAGGCTCTTGGCCTTTGGACAAATACATTTACGTTTCACTTGTCTATGCACAAAATTCACTTGACCCCAATACCCTTAAATAGCCTGACCAAGTGATCGGCCAAAACTAGCCTGGCTAACGGAGGTCGCTTTCTCGGGCAAATGACGAATTAAACAGGCTTGGTTAAAGAAATCCGAGATGCTGGCTATCTTCATCAGGCTTGTATCTACATTAGGCAGTTCTCCCTGACGTTTCTGGTGTAAAATTGAGTGAATCACAACATTGTGCACACTGCCAGTGAGCGAGTCTGACTGAGGCTAACGTCAAAACAGTGTAACGGGAAGCGGGCTCACTCAGATTGCCAGTTTGAACAAATCAGAGAAACAATCGGACCAGCTTGCTAAAAGCAGAATTCCCATATCTCTTGAAAGCTGTCCTTCTCGACTTTTAAAATGTAAAATTGACTGTAAAATTATGAACTTTGTGACACGACGAAGACATGTTTGCCGCTCGACTGGTCTGTACCGGGCGACATTCTCACTCAAATTTCAAGACTTTCGTGACCCAAATCAAAATTCTGATGCGACAGATCAATGGGTAATTGCTTTCTCTTTAAAGGCTGTCCTCCTCGACCTTTTTGGTCTTTTTAAATCTAACTATTTGTATTATCCGTGTGGTCCTTTTGCCATTAAAAATGCTATCCTTTCCCGGTTTTCTGCAGCCACCAAGTCGGAGCAAATTTACAAATTAGCAGTTTCATCAATAAAATAAGCACATTTTCAGCAACTACACTGCCCCTTTCTCGATACATTTTCATTCAGATTCTGATTTACAAGTACCGTTTAGCTGAAATATGAATTGTAAAAACTTAGAGCAATGGCGGCCAAAGCGTTTTGTTGGTCACGGTAACCCCGCCCCAAGCGGTTCTTTGTTGGTTCGTAAACTAGACCAGCTCCGAAGTGGTGCTCGTTGCGAACCACGTACGAACCACTTTTCCGGTTCCCAGTCTGTCGAAAGAGGAAGAACTGGTTCGCGATTAGGCACCGGCTCCAAACCGGCACCCAAAATGTGTTGGTGGAAAAGGGGCATAGGCTTATTACAAAGACTTTCATGACCCAAATCTAAATTCTGAGCCGACAGGTCTTTGGGGAATCGCTTGTTCTCCTACAAGCTTCTCTCGTCCCCCACACCACATTCCCTGTGGTGTGGGGGGTTTGAGCTGTCAGGACCTGCTTGGTCGTCGGTCTGCCAACGCTGAACCAGGTCGTCACCCGGAATCCAGTCTCCATGACGGCCAACAGCGAGTTTCCCGGTCCCATCCAACGTCTATAAAGCCGAACAATGGATTTTGGTGTTTCAAAACCCATTGACACTGTATGACTATGTTTAGCTTGTGTTCTGCTCCTCTCTCTTACCAACCGTCTTTGGAGGAGGGGATCCCTCTCTGAATTGCTCCTCCCAAGGTTTCTTCCATTTTTTCTCCCGGTGGGAGTTTTTCTGGGAGTTTTTCCTTGTCTTCCTTGAGGGTTTAGGTTGGTTGAGGGGCAGTTCTATGGGCGCATGTGAAGCCCTCTGTGACATGCTTGCGTGTAAAAAGGGCTATACAAATAAATTTGATTTGATTTGATTTGATCTCGTCTACGTTTTTGATGAATTCGCCGAGATGCTACATGATTCAGTAATTACACAGAGGGAAAAGCTAGCTACTTTTCGAGTTCGGTTTTCCGTCACTTCAAACTCAAGATCTAAAGGTGTGAAAGTGCTCAAACCTTCACCATAATTCAAGAGTAGTGTACTTTCACGAACTCAATCATTGATTCTAGCTTAAAATGTGTAAAAATAGGACTTACCGAACGTGGCTGCCTCCAACAAGGCTATCAGGCGATTCCAGTTGAAAACAACAATGACCGCCGAACAATAATTTATATTCGTAACGGCAAGCTGCGATTGGAAGCAAAATGAAACAGGAGCTAAAGACCAAGGGTGGGGGCTTGGTCAGCACACCATTTCCAGAAAGGATGTGTGTGCGTCTCGCCAAGCTCGCGCATGTCAAGTAGGTTGACCACCTGTCCCTCTTTGCGCTGTATCGCACAGCACATTCAATATGCGACGTGCGGGACAAGGGGTGAAAATGCTGTGCGACACAACACAAAGCGGGACTGGTGGTCACCTTAGTGTCAAGGAACAGGATGAGCCTGTGAGAATTTGGAGCGCGCGCTGTGGAGCAATTCAATTTAATTCAATCATATATAGACATAACAAGGTGAAATTGTTTATGGTACTTCAGAGTGATGTCGTCATGAATCCTATTAGGTTTGAAAAACCATGAGTCAAAATTTAATTAGATTTATTGACAAAAAGATATTGAGGCAATGTTTACATAAATACACCCCTTTCAGCCATTTCGTATTGCATTTCTTATTCCATTTCACCCTATGTAAAGACATGTAATCTACCGGAGGAACCCTAATAATAAGAATACTAACAAAAACAATAGGTTTCCTCCTACCGGAGGAACCCTAACAATACAAAAAATTATAATAATGAATAAAAAATGTATAAAAATAGAAGTGCTGCATGATGCTAATATGTGCTACTAATAAGGCTAGTTAAAACAGGGCACTAGTGCGTTGTTGGGGCGAATCAATCAATGTTGGCGATATCTAGTTGGATAGACTTGACATGATCCAAGAAGGGTTCCCAGACCTTCCAAAACTTAGTAGAGGTGCATCGCAAAGAGTACTTAATTTTTTCCAGAGTCATAAAATGAAGGGCATCTCTATGCCATTGAGAATGGGAGGGGGGGTGGGAGTTTTTCCAATGTAGCAAAATAACACGCCTCGCTAAAAGTGAGAGAAAGGCAACAAGTTCACAGAAGTAAGATGGTAGAGAGTTCCCAAAAGGCAGGACACCAAACAGGCCAACTAATGGTGAGGGACAGATATTAGAAGAAGTGACGGCTGAAAGAGTGTCAAAAACACCTATCCAGAACTGCGCAAGTACAGGACAAGCCCAGAAAATGTGGCCAAGACAGGCCGGTCCTAAATGGCACCGGTCACAGCGTGAGTCTACACCTGAGAATATACGAGCCAGTTTACTCTTGGACCGATGGACCCTGTGCACTACTTTACATTGTAAGACTCCGTGCCGGATACAAACAGAGGAAGAGTGGACCCATTTCAAAGCACGCTCCCATACCGCAGGGTCTATCTCTATATTAAGATCATCCGACCATGCAGTACACAAGGCATCAGAGGTGGAGGATTGGTGTGCATGAAGAGTGTAGTAAATCATTTCCGGTGAGGGTTAATTTGGAGGATGGAGTCTATAAGCGTGGGAGACGGTATGGTGGGAAAATTGGGAAAACGGTTGCGTCCAAAATTTCTTAACTGTAAATACCTGAAAAAAGTGGGTTGAAGGCAAGTTATAAGCCTGTGCCAACTGACCAAAAGAGGCAAATTTTCCATCAATAGAAAGATGGTTAAAGGATCAAATTGCTTTGCCTCTCCGGATTAAGAAAGCTTCATCCATTATGGATGGAGTGAACAGGGGATTAGAGCAAACTGGAGCCAGACCAGGTATAGATTGTAATGTAAATTGTTGTTTAAATTGTGTCCAGAATTTAAGACCGTTTTTCACAACAACACTGTCTGAATGCACATATGATGAAATAGTTGTGGGGAAGCACAGGAGGGAAATCAGAGATGATGAACCACATGAGGCCTCCTCAACCTGTAGCCAGGGTGGGGCTTGGTCATTAGTGTAACAGCAGTGTAACATGGCTCTAGTTTTGGTTGGCCAGTAATAGAGTAAGAAGCTGGGGAGGGCTAGACCACCTTAGGTTTTTGTAAAGTGCCTTTTTTAATTCTAGGGGGCTTCTTGTTCCATAAAAAATGTGAAATTGTGTGGTCAAGTTAGAGAAAGAAATGTTTAGTAAGGAAAATGGGTATACATTGAAAGAGATACAGAAATGTCGGGAGCACATTCATTTTAATACAGTTTATCCGCCCCGCAAGAGAGGCAAAAGAGACCCCACTGAAGATCCTGAGTCAACCTTGTCATAAGAAATTGAGAAATTACATTTATAAGTCTGAGTATTTTTTGGTTATACAGACACCTAAGTACTTAAAATGTTCAAGAGATGTTTTGAAAGGTAAGTCAGATAATGGATACGCCAAGGCAGCAGCGTTGATCGGCATTAATTCACTTTTTTGAAAATTTAGTTTGTAGCCTGATATTTGACCAAACTCCTCCAGTAAGTTTAAGATAAGAGGGAAAGCTCTGTCTAAGTTCGAGACAAAGAGTAAGAGGTCATCCGCATACAGGGACACTTTGTGAAATGCCTGGTATCTGACCTGAAATGCCTGGTATCTGACCACCGCCAATGGTTCAATGGCGAACAAGAGTGGAGAGAGTGGACACCCCTGAAGGGTCCCACGCTTGAGGGGGAAGTAGTCAAAATAATCATTGTTTGAGCGATCACAAGCTTGGGGGGACGTATACAAAAGCCTAATCCATGATATGAAGGTAATACCAAAACCAAAACGTTTTAACAAAGAGAACAGGTAGGACCATTCTACACGGTCAAATGCCTTCTCTGCATCCATGGAGATAACCACCTCAGGGGTGTCGGTGGGTGTCGGTGCATAAACAATATAAAATAAACGTCTAACATTATGAAAAGAATGACGGTCTTTAACAAATCCTGTTTGGTCAGCACCTACAAGAGTTGGTAGTACAGTCTCCAAACGCGTAGCCAACAGTTTGCCCAAGAGTTTGACATCTGCACATAGCAGAGAGATGGGGTGGTAGTTACCACAAGAAAGTGGGTGTTTGTCTTTTTTTTAAAGGAGAGAAATAGTCGCCTGTCTTAATGTTGGGGGAAGATTGCCATTTTGCATAGATTCATTGAACATTTTAAGTGAAATTGGAGCTAATTGAACTGAGAATGTTTTATAAAATTCAGCCGGGAGACCATCTGGGCCTGGGCATTTACCACTCTGTGTCAGCATTAAAGCACTACTGAGTTCACCAATCGAAAAGGGTTCATCCAGTCTAGATGATGTTGCGCTGTCAATGGAGGGAATCTCTAAAGAATAAAAAAAACGTCATATTGTGTCATCAGCCAGGCATTCAGAGGTGTATAATTTGGCATAGAAGTCCCTGAAATGATTGTTAATTACTTGTGGGTCAATAGTTGTCCCAACGGTAGAACTGATCTGAGTTTTATGTTGTGACGAAGATGCTTGTCGGAGTTGGTGTGCAAGCAGTTTACTAGGTTTATCTCCAAACTCATAATATTTACGACGTGATTTTAACAGTGACTCTGCATGTTGGAAGCCAGGAGATCAAATTCAGACTTCGAAAGATCTGCATTGGATGAGTCCACACATTTAGACTGAAGTTCTGATATATCTCTAGCAAGGCTAGCACTTTTCTGTAAGGTGATCTTTTTCTGATAACCTGCGTAAGATATTATCTCCCCTCTCAGGTAAGCTTTGCATGCCTCCCAGATGGATGCCGCTGACGTATCCGGGTTAACATTGGTAGAGATATAAAGATCAATGCGGTTCTTAATAGTCAAAACAAAGTTTGGGTCAGAAAGCAATAAAGAATTAAAGTGCCAGGGGGAGCGTTTCATAGATCTACCAGGAAGAGAGACGTCGACAACCACTGTTGCATGGTCAGATATGACAATGGGATTGTAGGAGCATGAACTAACAGATGGTAGGAGTTTGCTATCAATGAGAAAGTAATCAATATGGGACAGGAGAAAAGAAAGAAAACTGTTTAGTACTAGGGTTAAGAAAGCGCCAGGCATCTGTGAATGCATATTGCTTCACAAACATCTGAATTACTTTTGATGATTTAGATACACCAGAGGGCTTGTTGGATGACTGATCAAGTGAAGGTCGAGACAGCAATTAAAATCACCAGCAATAATTAGTTGGTGGGAGCCCAAGTCAGAGAGAGAGGAAAAACAACGTTTTTGAAAAAAAAAATGTTGTCCCAGTTTGGGCCATACACATTTGCCAAAATCAGGTTATGACCCCCTATTTTGCCTGTAATGATGACATATCACCCATTTGTGTCAGACACCACTTTGGTCACGGAGAATGGCACTGATTTATGAATAAGAATTGCAACCCCCTGGCTTCATTTGAAAAAGAGGAGTGAAAGAGATGGCCCATTTTTTGAGGGGTGTGTGAATAACAATCATTGATTTGTCTGCCAGAGACAACGCCTGTTCCCATCCCAGCACCAGAGATGAGAGGTAAAACACTTGACTAAGTTGGGCACAGAGTTTTAAGAGCAGCATGCACGCAGGATAAAAGAAAATACACATGTTATGGAAGAATTCGAGTGGCACTGTGTAGATCTGAATAGTCAAGGGGTGTGGTTTCAATACAATTTATTTAGAATATACAATTACATAAGATTAAACAAAGCTTTGCTGATCAGTCATTAACGAAGGAGGTGCCATCCACACAGATCGTTCGTTAGAGTGATAAAGGACAATAAGAAAAGGTCTCCCCCTTATATGAACAGAGAACAGATGTTAATAATCAAGCAATACAGCGGTCACCATGATTGGTCAGCACTGGTCAGTGAAAACCCCCCAGGCCAGTGTCCCATGTCCTTTGATGTAGTTCATGATAAACAGGATGTCTGACTTGGCCATCTCCTTGGCCAAAAGGTCAGGTCAGCTCTGCCCAACCCCCAGACCTAACTAAGACCCTCTGGCTCTTAGTTAGGTATCATAAAACAACACCACAAATACCTTAAGACAATCTGAATGTCCCTTCAACAGAGTTAAACATACCACAGAGCCTCAGTTTCTTACATTCAGCTGTCTATAACAAAGAAACTTACTTTTTACCGCTTAAAGAAACATAGATATTGTAACTATGTAAAAAAATGCCATTACACACATAAAACACAAAAACTAACTGAGATTACATTAACCCGAAACTCCACCCCACCCCCCCCTCCCCATAATTCCAGCTACTGCATTGACATGCAGCAACATGGAGCACTTTGATTCTCTGATCAGCATATTTTCCACACTTCTAACGTCACCGCGCTGCCCCCACAGTAAAGGAAGTATATATATTTTTTTAACTCACATTTCTAATTATGCTAATGTGCAAATCAACGGTTGCAACAGGCATAAACAGGCTTACATTTAGCAATTGCGCGCCAGCCAAGTACAGAGAAGGATTGTCAAACTAGCGCTAGCCTGTTTGGCCAACGAGACAAATAAAAACGCATTGCGCTGGTTGGCGCCGCCAAATACACACAAAAAAGGGCACTTGCGCTCAATGAATGCAAAGTTCAGCAAATGCAAAGTTCAGTCGCTTACGCGTTTATCCACCTGCAAATCATGGAAAAATGTTGTAGCTTCTGCGACAGTCGGGAGCCATGCTCTATCTCCATTAGGCAGGGTAACGCCTTGGCAGGATAGAGAAGAGCCGGTTTACAGCCCCGCTGGTAGAGCTCAGCCATGTAGGTTTTGAACTCGGCGTGCTGTTTCAACAGGTCCAGGCTGTAATCATCATAAAGGCGAATCTTGTGGCCATTGTAGCGGACGTCACGTCCTTTACGTGCCTCGCGAATAACCATGTCCTTGATTTGGAAACGGTGGAACCGTATGATGACAGGTTGTGGCCGCTCGTCTAGAGCAGGTTTTGGAGCAAGGCTTCTATGGGCTCGGTCCAGCTCAGGGAGAGAGCCAAGCACCTTTGTGCCAAAGACATCCAGGCATTTGAGAAAAGAAAGCGGAATATCCTTATATTCTGTCGTCTGCTACGACCCTCTAGGTCAGCCATCTTGGTCCTAAGAGTCTCATTATCACGTTGCACGTTGCATATCACGCTGTCTCCAGCTGTTGGATGCGGTGGTCAGTATCGTCGGCATTGTCTTCCAAAGACGATATTCGTTGCCCATGGTCAGTGACCTTTGTGTGCAGGGTGTCCAATGTCGAAGTCAACGAATCGAATGATGCTTTGAAGTCGGCAGCTAGTGCAAACCTAATGTTCCTCCAATAGGGAGCTAATCTCCGCCATGCTGATGCTAGCGCTAGCAGACGCAGAAGACAGTGCAGGAAGGCTTTTATCTACTTTGCCCTTAGGTTGGACATTATGAGGTTGCCTGTATGGTCAACACAATTTCCAAAACTAGTTGCAAAAGAATATTCTGAAAAAAGACCAGCATAAAAGATGAAACGGTAGATGAAACGTTCAGTTGTGGGAGCGAGCTACACACACGTCTACTCCACACGCTGCATTCCGGAAGTCACAGGTTATTTATTTGAATGAAACACAGTAAGGAACATGAAATAACGTCATCCCCATTGCCAATAAACTAGGCAAAATCATCACACATTCTACCTATGCTCTTGCGTTAGCAAGCTAAACTGGTTTACATGCCTAGAGTCTAGGTGTTTTCGCTATCTAGCAGTTCTGGCATTCCTTGCAAATCAGCGTTAATAAAAAGCAGATGAGCTAGTCTAGCTAACATTGACTCGATGGGCATGGCTGATGTTTGTCTATACCGTAGCATAAAATATCCCTGTGCAGTTCGACCCCGACACGTTTGCGCAAACCATTTCACAATTTCACCAAGGACGGTTTTGAAAACCTGGGACAATGTAAAGCATGATTTTCTACAAAGTTGTTGCTGAAAAGAGGTGCGTTCCGACTTTGTGTTCATCACAACCGCAAGTTGTAGCAAAAAATGTCGCTCGCTCGAGCGTTTGCATTAAGTGTGGAATTCCATACTAGCAAATCAAACCCAGACTACGTTGTTGGTTTCATAGATATATATAAACACTAGATGTCTTACGGCGGATTCTAGAACGTCCGCACATGGCGGCCATCTTGCTACAGTGAACTCGCTCACCCATAACATTGGGTTGATGCTACATGTACTTTTTAAATAACCATAACTTGCTCAATTTTCAACCGATTTTTTTACGGTTTGGTTTGTTATCAACGTCAGAGATGTAGCTATGCCACTACATACTTATGAATAATAATGTAATAAATGTTTTTGAATAGAAGTATGCAGTGGCATAACTACATCTCTGACATTGTTGATAAAAAACCAAACCGTTTAAAAATCGGTTAAAAATTGAGCAAGTTATGATTATCTAAAAAGTACATGTAGCACCAACTCAATGTTATGGGTGAGCGAGTTCACGGTAGCAAGATGGCCACCATGTACGGACGTTCAACTCTGTTGGCCGGCAATGCGGACGAAACATCTAGTGTTTAAATACAGTGCCCTCCAAAAGTATTGGAACAGTGAGGCCAATTCCTTTATTTTTGCTGTAGACTGAAAACATTTGGGCTTGACTTCAAACGGTGAATGTGAGACCAGAGATCAATGTTTCAGCTTTTATTTCCAGGTATTCACATCAGGATCTGATGCACAAATTAGAAAATATCACCTTTTGTTTGAACCCACCCATTTGTCATGTGAGCAAAAGTATTGGAACATGTGACTGAAAGGTGTGTTTTGTTGCCCAGGTGTGTCCTATTACATACATTATTCAATCAATAAATAGCACTGAATGTCTACGCTCAGGTTCAGATTGGGTAGGATAGGTTTTGCCTATGCAGACTGTAGTCAGAGGTGAAAACAACATGAAAACCTGAGAGCTGTCTTTGGGTGAAAAACAAGCAATTGTGAGTCTGAGAGAAGATGGAAAATCAATCAGAGCCATTGCACAAACATTGGCCATAGCCAGTACAACCATTTGGAATGTCCTGAAGAAGAAAACTACTGGTGTACTAAGTAACAGACTTCAAACAGGTAGACCAAGGAAAACATAAGCAGTTGATGACAGAAACATTGTGAGAGCTGTAAAGAAAGACCCTAAAACAACTGTTAATGAGATCAGCAACAACCTCCAGAGGGCAGGAGTGAAGGTATCACTATCTACTGTTCGCAGAAGACTTCATGAACAAAAGTACAAGGGCTACACCAGAAGATGCAAACCACTCATTAGCAAGAAGAATAGGAAGGCCAGGCTGGAATTTGCCAAAAGGTACAGAGATGAACCTCAAAAATTCTGGGACAAAGTTTTATGGACTGATGAGACAAAGATTAACTTTTACCAAAGTGATGGAAAGTAAAGTTTGGAGAAAGAAAGGAACTGCACATGATCCCAAACACACAAGCTCATCTGTGAAACACGGTTGAGGTAATGTCATGGCTTGGGCTTGCATGGCTTCTTCTGGGACGGGCTCATTAATCTTTATTGATGATGTAACACATGATGGCAGCAGCAAAATGAACTCGGAAGTCTACAGAAAAATTTTGTCTGCCAATTTAAGGAAAGATGCAACCAAACTGATTGGCAGAGCCTTCATCATGCAGCAAGATAACGACCCAAAACACACTGCCAAAACAACAAAGGAGTTCATCAGGGGCAAGAAATGGAAGGTATTAGACTGGCCAAGTCAATCTCCAGACTTAAACCCTATAGAGCATGCATTTTATCTGCTTAAGAGGAGAATGAAGGGAGGAACCCAACAAAACAAACAACAACTGAAAGAGGCTGCAGTGAAAGCCTGGGAAAGCATCACAAAGGAAGAATGCAAAAGTTTAGTGACGTCAATGGGTCACACACTTGCTGTAGTTATTGAAAGCAACTAAACTAATGTGAAGTCTTATTCACTTAAATATATTTTAAGTATATCTGTTCCAATACTTTTGCTCACATGTAAAATGGGTGGATTCAAACAAAAGGTGATATTTTCTTAGTTGTGCATCAGATCTTGATGTAAATACCTGGAAATAAAAGCTGAAATGTTGATCTCTGGCCTCACGTTCATTATTTGATGTCAAGCCCAAATGTTTTCAGACTACAGCAAAAATAAAGGAATTGGCCTCACTGTTCCAATACTTTTGGAGGGCACTGTATATCTATGGTTGGTTTGGCGTAATTCCCGAATGTTTACATTGTCTGGCTCCGCGCCAGATTAACACTCGGATCGATAAGCAGTCTCAAAAATGGTAGCAATATAAAAAATAATACGATCCCTTTCCGTAATCATGATATTACCCCCCCAGAAATGTTCACTGCACCCCAGTCAAAGCAGGCTGCATCCGTGCCAGCTAACATCCCAAACCTCACAAAGAGAAGCAGTTCCAGCAATCACATCAGGGGTGAGTTAATTAAATGTTTGACCTAATATAGCATGCACATTCTTAAGTTGATAAGGGTTAGTCTGTACGGCCCCTGAATGATTTTATAAATATCCAAGTAGCCCATTGCAGAAAAACGGTTCCCCACCCCTGCTTTATGCTAACGAGGATTCTTCTTTACAGGTTGTGGAAACTTAAGCAAACAACAAACCTTATCAGAAACAGCGCCACCTAGTGGCTAAATTAAATGACCTAAAACTCAAACCAACCACACGGGCCAGAACAGTTAAACTGGTAAAACAGTGTAAAACATATCCAAGTACATGAGGGAGTCCACCTTCAGCCAGGATTGCATCGGTGTACTATGGGTGCATCTCAATAAATTAGAATATCATCAAAAAGTGTATTTATTTCAGTAATTCAATTCAAAAAGTGAAACTCCTATATTATATTAGATTCATTACACACAGACTGATATATGATATGTTTATTTATTTTAATTTTGATGATTATAACTGACAGGTAATGAAAACCCAACGTTCTGTATCTCCGTCTTAAGATCTCTGTATCTTAAGAATATTAATTAAGACCAGTGTTGGGAATAACGCGTTACAAAGTAACTCCACTACTTTTGGCAGTAAATAGTAATGTAACTAATTACTTTTTTCAATTAAATGACGAAGTTCCATTACTGAAATCAAAATGGGCTTGTTACTCGTTACTTTTTTTTGCATAAATTCTCCAATTTCCTGTTTTTAATCTAACTTTAATAAGTTTACGGCGACACAGCGTACGAATGAATCAATCCACATTTTAGACTAGCCCACACAATGGCCGACAGTTCGGACCGTGCAAGCTTTTTGTCATGGAAATTATTATTCCCTTGCCCAGATCAAGGATAAAAATATACTAGTTAGTTGTAGTTTGTGTGCAGGTGCGAGAATTTTATCCACTGCGAAGAATAGTAATTATAATCTTCACAAGCACCTGTAAAACAACACGCTTCTACAAAGCTAATCGCGAAAGAACTCAGTCGGAACCACTCCATCAAAACAGCCGAGGCTTGATTTTAAACAGAAGTATTTCCAGTCTCTTAACCAGGCATAACTAAACAGACTGATTGCCAGGTATGTTGTCAAGACATGCGACCTATGTCAACAGTTGAGTCAGTTGCCTTCAGTCAACTAATTAGCAACATGCAATGATATAACATTTTACAATTGTCTTGTCCCACACTGTAGGTAACGTTCCCAACACTGCTTAGACCAATAAAAAAATTTTTTAACACAAATGTTGGACTATTGAAAAGTATGAACATGTACAACACTCAATACTTGGTCGGGGCCCCTTTTGCATAATTACTGCAGCAATGCGGCGTGGCATGGAGGCGATCAGTCTGTGGCACTGCTGAGGTGTTATGGAAGCCCATGTTGCTCTGATAGCGGCCTTCAGCTCTTCTGCATTGTTAGGTCTTGTGTCTCGCATCTTCCTCTTCACAATACCCCATATATTCTCTATGGGTTTAGGTCAGGCGAGTTTGCTGGCCAATCAAGCACAGTGCCTTAAACCAGGTACTGGTGGCTTTTGAAGCACGGACTCCAGCTGCAGTCCACTCCTTGTGAATCTCCCCCAAATTCTTGAATGGCCTTTGTTTCACAATCCTCACAAGGCTGCGGTTATCCCTGTTGCTTGTGCACCTTTTTACATTTTTTGCTTGGATACAGCACTCTGTGAACAGCCAGCTTCTTTAGCAATGACCTTTTGTGTCATACCCTCCTTGTGCAGATTGTCAATGATTGTCTTCTGGACAACTGTCAAGTCAACAGTCTTCCCCATGATTGTGCAGCCTACTGAACCAAACTGAGAGACCGTTTAAAGGCTCAGGAAACCTTTGTAGATGTTTTGAGTTAATTAGCGGATTAGAGTTTGACACCATGAGTCTTCAATATTGAACATTTTCACAATATTCAAATTTTCTGAGATACTGAATTTTCATTAGCTGTCAGTTATAATCATCAAAATTAAAATAAATAAACACTTGAACTATATCAGTCTGTGTGTAATGAATCTATATAATATAAGAGTTTCACTTTTTTAATCAAATTACTGAAATCAACTTTTTGATGATGTTCTTATTTATTGAGACGCACCTGTATATCAGGCTGAAAAGTTGGTGGCCTACATGTCTTAACCAGCACTACTTGTAAATGCATTCTCTAACCTGCCATTTTATGTACATGTTGCTATGGATACTGGGACTGGCTCTCAGACACCTACATTTAGTCATTTTTAGTCACACCTTTGTGACATCATAAGGTAATAGGACAGTGATGTCATTGCATGTGGATCATTTGATTGCCAAAACGCCATGGGACTTCACTTGGTGAAATATCACAAAGGAGAAAGGTATTTTCAAACAATGGCTTGAAGATTTTGATGAACTCCAGGAGGGGTCCTTTGTAGTGCCGTTTTCGTTTGGACAAAAAATATAATAAATACGATTCAATAATATTCTTCTAATAATCCATTGGTACATTGTCCATGTTTCTTGTTACAACAGAAAACGAACACCAGATATAGTACTCTTAAATAAAGGAATAATGTGCGTTCCCAAGCCAATAGAAGTCTCTCAAATTTAGCGTCCATTGCAGCCTTTGCCCCGTGCGTACTGCTCTGCCCACCGGCAAGCCTCTGTGATGTCCCTGGTACTCCCGGTGCCTTTAGCCACTGTGACAGAGCCACCAGAGTTCCCTCCTAGATGAGCACACACAGCCAGGGCCCAGTCATCCGCCGACAGAGCACTATAGCCCTGTGGGAAGTGATCGCAACAACCAATGTAGAGTTATACAGTTAAATGTTTGTGTGGTAGATCTTAACAGAATACAATAGAAAAGGTAGAGGGGTTTGACAAACCATATGGATTTATTAAACTGTCTCCATATAGGCGACATGCTATACATGTGTATAATTCTAAAAGTTTACCTTTGGCACTTGGCAGGCACACAGCACTTTCCCAGATGGTGTTTGGTGAGAAAGTAGCATGACCAGACTATCAGGGGCTTTGTCACTGTACTGGTTGACTGTTTTCATCACCACCTACACAGAGAGCAGAGTGTGTCAAATGCAATAACCAAGTGAAAGAAATCCACGAAGGACACCATTTAAATTAATATTAAAAGAAAAAGTTAGCTCTCGATGCAGTTTAAAAGCTTTTTCTAATTTTAAGAACATAAAAGCTTTGCAAACGTCGTATTGACAGCCTGGCAGCTCATCTGAAATATGGTCAAACTAGCTTGGAATTTCAGTTATACTCCCAACACATGCCAAATCCACCCAATCTCTGCCAAGCGTCGGATACGGAAAAGTCAGGGACTGGTTGCCGGAAGATCTAGGGGGGTCAGATGGCTGAGTGGTTAGGGAATCGGGCTATTAATCAGACGGTTGCCGGTTCGATTCCTGGCAGTGAAAATTGGCATTGTGTCCATCAGCAAGGCACTTTACCCTACTTGCCTTGGGGGAATGCCCCTGTACTTACTGAAAGTTGCTCTGGATAAGAGTGTCTGCTAAATGTAAAATCTCAGAACTGTCAGTGTATGGAGGACTAAATGTGCCATAATTAAATACATAAGTCTTTCATAAAAGACTTACGTATATTACGTATATTTGTCATATTAAGTGATTTAAATGTAACTGAAGACAAAGATCTTCCCAAAAAATGAGTTTTTAAATAGAAAAGAAACATTTCCCAGAACCCCGCCTATATGTGTTAACACTAATATGCCCCATATTTGTAGTCCAGGTAGTTAACTATGATTAAGAATGTTGTGTAGCACACATTCTATGAAGCCCAATTCAATTCCTTTAAAAACTTGTATAAGATATACCACGTGTACCGCCTGGTGTTCCCACCGCTCAAGACCACCCGGTCCCAAAACAAGCTCTTCTTCTGCCTGGCTCCCCAATGGTGGAACCAGCTCCCTACGTCCATCAGGGACACTGACTGTCTCCCCACCTTCAAGAAAAGGCTCAAGACGCACATGTTCCGGGAGTACAACGGCACTTAGGAATGCTTGATTGGACCTGATATTTGTTTCCTCCAGGATCACAATGACTCTTATTGAGACTTGTTGCTCTTGTAGGTTAGTTATAACGAAGTTAACTCTTGTACTCGCTCTGAAATATTTTACTGTTGATTGTTCTTCTACAGGTACAGTCTTGCACTTTTTTGGAGTTCATGTTGTTTTTAATTCGTAACTTGTATAACGGCATGCTCTTATGGGTCTTCCCTTTGGCACTTGTTTAGTTTTTCACAATGTATGCTTCATGTTTTGGCTGCTTGCAATGTCTGGGACTACTTCGTTGTTATGATCAGTGACTTATGCTCTTTTGTAAGGCGCTCTCTTGGAAGTCGCTTTGGATAAAAGCGTCTGCTAAATGCATAAATGTAAATGTGTTCAATACCCTAAAAATGTGAATATATAACTTAAAATCATTTAGCCTACCTTCATGCCATCACCTTTAGAATCTATTGGAGACCTAATTCGTCATATACAACGCCATAGAATATCAGAATAGTCCGAATTTTCTACAATAAAAGCCAAACATATTAAAGTGGATTAATGTGCAACCCTAGGCGTCAAAAAAATTCAAAAAAGCGTATAGTGACGCAAAAGGGGGTCTGCCCAAGCGTCAATATTTGAGGAGTTGGGATGAAACTGGGTTGGTTTTATTCGATGACCGTGACTGAGAACAGGCCAAATGTTAATAGTCTTATTGTGTTTCAATAAGACTGAATATGTCTACTACTTGATTGACTGCTCAGTTCTGACAGTTTGCTCTAAAGTGTCCAATCACAGTGCTCAAAGAGTAAAACATTGCAGTCCAATAAGGACAGCTCTGTGCAACTGGTTATGTGCCCCATAGGAAAGGAAAATAAATGTGCATTTCATTTTAAATGCAAAGGGGCAGGACATAAGCCATTTGAACTGCAGTGTTTTATGCTTTATAAAACATTGTATTTTCCTGAAAATGTTTAAATGGCCGTAAAACGTAACCTGTAAAGGTTTATGCCTAGTATTGAGCTGTAGAACGGTGCTGGCAGCCTGGACACAACCAAGACACACACACTTCTCTGACCCTCTACCTGATCATGCTCTTGCTTCAATGAGTGAAAGTTTCAATACAAAGTTGTGAATTTCCCTCTTTGTAATTAAGTTTTTGGTTGAAAAATAAGTAATTAATAAACAAACATTCATTAAAGAATAAAACCATTGGGAAATGGTACCCTAAATAACCTTGCCAACATGCCAAACAAAAGATAACCAGGACTACAAAAATGTAGCAAAATAGGCTTTACTCATCCACAACATGAAACAAATACCTATGGATCAACAAAATTCAAGTATACAAAAAAGTCAGTTCAACTCTACGGAAGTAAAGGCGGAAGGGAGAGTGAGAGGACACTTCTCGCTCAGTATTCGTTCGTGCAATTGGCTGTCAACGATCAAAGCTGCTGATTGGCGGCTCACTGGCATGTCCCGCCTCCTGCCAGTGGCATGTACTTCCGATGCCACATGCCAGTTAAAGATGTAACCAGTGTTGGGAAAGTTCACTTACTACATAAACTAGTTCAGTTTCTAGTTCACACATTTAAAAATGAACTGGTTCAGTTCATAGTTCATAATTCAAGATTTTGAACTAAGTTCACAGCTCCAAAAAATGAACTAGTTCAGTTCTTTGAACTTGAATGTAGCGAGCCATAATTTTTCAAAATTATTTCCACAGCCCATATAGAACCACAGACAGCAATTATTTTATTAGTTTAACGCTGAAACTATGTGTGAGATTTTATTTTCATATTCAATTTTAATCCTTATCCAACCAGGATTTACATTCGGATTGAAGGGAGGAATCTACTTCTTTTTTTTTTGTGAAATCTCTATCTGTCTGCAATACCGCTCTCAGCCTCTACGCAACTTCGGCGCTCTCACACTTGCCAGGCATAGACAGTAGAAGAAAGCACACGCAGTGATTGACTGGTTGAGCCACCCTGGATACAGGACTGTTAACGGTGTGTTTTTCGCCTAGAAGTCTCTAGAAATCTGGCACCTTATTGAACAAAATGTAAAAGAGTGAAAGAGTTCACAGACACCAGAATGAACGCGTTCACAGTATCGTTCATCAGGCAGTAATACAGTACGTTCAGTTCACGTTCACCAAAATGATGAACAAGTTCATGAACTTTAGTTCAATGAACGCGTTCAGGCGCAACACTGGATTTAACCCCTACTGGAGAGAGTTGTGGGAGACGACGATGATTGGTCAAAGTTGTGGGAAAATTGCGGTGATTGGTTAAAATTGCAACGTTGTGCTGAATTCGCAGGGAATCGTTGAATTTGCGTGAATTGGTGCGATCGCAACATCGCGAATTCCTGGAGGGTCTGTCAAGTGTCCAATCACAATGCTCCAAGCACATGAGGACAGCTCCATGTAATGGGTTATATCCCGCCCCATTGCATTTAAATTGAAATCTGTCTGTCACATCATTTAAATGAAATATGTATTTATTTTGAAAGACATGCAACTTCACATCACTTAAGAGATGTCTATTTATTTATTTAGGTATTTATATACTTATGGCACATTAGTCCTCCATATCAGAGTAGGTCCTGAAGTAGGCCTTACCGATATGGAGTCTGTGTCTATGATATCCACAACCAGGCGCTTGGTGCTGTTCCTCTGGAGTAGAACCTGTGCTTTAACTGCAGCCTGCAACTCAGGCAAACACATGGCAAGTATTAGGGAAAAAAACGTGCATTGTCTTTACTTATGCAATGATACATTCTAACTGAACAAAGTCTCAGCAAACATACAAACTAGATTTTGATTTAAGAAACACTGTTGAAAACCTGTTCAAAGTTTCAATATTATTTCAATATTTAGTGTGCTAAGTTACCTCTTTGGTCTCTAGTTTCCTTATGGTTGTGTTAGTGGACCTTTGTAAACTTTTAAGTTGACTTTGGAGCTCTCTCCTCTGCCACTGGGGAATAGGAGTGGAATCTACTGCCTGGATCGCAGAACAGAAGGCAATTCAAATGTAACGCTGAACCTATGATAGGCATAGTTAAATAGTGTTGGCCTGAATATATTAAATACTTAATAATAATTAATACATTAAACTTAGTAAAGGAAACAAAACACGTACATCTGTCAGCAAGCCCACTTCCTTAGAGAGACGGTAGGCTTCTTGGAGTGAAGGGGCAGTGGCTGCAGCCAGCCGTGCGGCGAGAGAGCCCACCTCCTGGGCTAGAGCCTGGCCAGCTTCTCTAGCCTGTAGAAGGGAAAACACTGTCAAGACCAGCAAGCCAGTACAGTCATGTAATCTATATGTCACAACAGATATTTACACAAAGAATCCTGCTTCAAATATCCTGGACTCAGAGTCTGCATCTAGTTGTCTGGTTCAGGCTAAGCCTTTTGTTGTTCCATTTCCTGTTGTTCTTTGTGTAGAATGTAAAATGCACTTAATCCACTATAAAAGATCCAAACTTTAGTCCAACAGTTTCAATCAGATCCCAGAGTCAATCAGATCCCAGATATTTTGCTTTTTACTGTCCCTGTTCCAGGCTTTCAACACATTCTCCTTGTTTTATATTTGGTTGTATGTCTACAGTCTGTTTTGAGAAATACTATTTCAATAAGGGAGTGTTTAAAATGCATTAAAGCTTCCCTCTCTGACATTTTTATTATATCATACCATTCTAATTACTTGTATTACGAGTATTTTCTGTTAGATAGTATATTAGACAGTTAGTATACTGTATGTCAGACATATCTGGGTCAAACACAAAATGCTACAACTAAAATATTAAATTGAGATTACCTCTTTTAGTTTGGGCATTAAGAAGAACATGTTTGTATTCTTGATTCCATAAATTCCAGTCAGGTTTATGCTTGTATACTGCTACCTGTGTGGCTTCATCTCCGGTCAAGGCCACGATGCGGCTGATCCCCTTTACTGTCTGCTTCTCAGACACGATGACCAAGTCGCCGATCTCCCCCGTGCTCAGCAGGTGCCTGGAGGAACAGTGGAGACCACTGGCTCAAATACTGTCAAACTCTGGCCTTGTAAAGGTTACATCCCATTGCTTTACCACATGAAAAGGAAAAAAAAATTACTTTCTTCAAAAAAAAGTATGTCAAAAGAATTATATTTTTTGTATCTCATGACCGGGACAAAAAAGGATAATTTAGTGTCAGTCTGATCACATTTTCATTTAACTATTTTTTGAACAACGGAAATAGAACCACTTAACCAAAATCAGGGAGGGGGAGACTCCCTGCTTTGGAGCAGCTAGTTTTGCATATGTATAAAGAAACAAGGCAGGTAGCACACAGATATCCAAGTACCAGTATGAATCCCTATGCTGTACGGAGGAGCTGGGTATGGTAGAGGGACGCAACACATACACAATGGTACGTTGGTTATACCTGGGAGTGAGAGTATGTGTTTTATTGCTACTAGGGAAGTCAAAATTACTTAAAAAAACACATATATTCGAATATATTCGAATTTCTGGTTGCGCATTAGGTACGTCAATAACAGGACAAATTAATACAACGAAACACAACTACTTGTATACTTTAGGTAGGTTGGCCTAATTTATTTAAGTTTAAACATATTTGACAAATTACCTACACAAAAATAAGTAATTAGAACTTGGCCGCAGAACTTGACCTCTCGCTCGCACACACGCAATCTTTCTTTCGTTCTCTCTCTCAGCGCATAGCTTCTTGTCCCAAATATGGCAGGCTTCATTCAGTGATTGAAACAAATATTATTGACAAAGTTTAACAGAACCGACATTGAACGCTCCGAGCGATCTGTGCTGTGGTAAACATGGAGATGTAGCCTCAAGTTGCTAGTTGTTGAATGGTAAGCTAACTCAAGCTTACATAGTTTACACACTACTTTAGCTGTAGGCTCAACAAGTTTACCATCAACTGACCAAAATCAGAAATATTTCCAGCATCACTTTTTAGATTTTTTGGGGATACAAATCACTTTCTCTGCTGCGGTCAAGCTGGGTTCTACACTTTCTGCCATCTTCCACGCAAGTCAACTGTCAGCAGTGACGCTGAGGCGCGCGCCCACCCGCAAAGCAGACAGACATGCTGCCGCTGCGGTTATGTTTAAAAAAAATTACATTCGAATGTTAATTTTCACATTCGAAATTCAGAATATTCGTTGACAGCCCTAATTGCTACCATAAGGCATAAGGCCCTATGAGACTGATGCCAGTCAGACAGCTGACAGCAGATGACGTGCATGCACTGGCCAAGTCCCCTGAACAAAGCTTCAGGTTCTTTACAGTCCTGACTTGAAATATGGTCACATAGCAGAACCATACATCTTTTGTGTACCTAACGATGTTCTGACAGGACTGACATTTAAGCCTCCTGTTCCCAGACTATTCCACTGCTCATGACATCACACAGTGGAACCACTTCATCCTATCATCGTTTGATCATCTGACAGACAAGTCTCCAAATCAAATCGTATTTATATAAACCTTTTTACAAGCAACGTCACAGAGGGAAAGACTCCCAAGAAAACAGAGAGGTAAAAAGGAAGACACTTTGGGAGGAGCAATTTGGTCCCTTACGGAAGGAAAATATATTGCAGTATATTGGAAAATATCATGTGATATATTAGGCAAAATATCACCATATATGGTATTTAATATTCATATTGCACAATACATTGCTACATATTCAACATTAATATATGATATATGTGTTTATATATTCCAAAACATATGCAATTTTTATATCTATAAATACCACCATAATGTATTCCGATTTATATGGGAAAATGTATTGGTAATATATGTAAAGATAGTGTCACATGTATGTTTAATATATGGTAGAATATATTTAAAATATGTAAAAAATATAGCAGCAATGGCGGATTCCTCTCTCTAAATGGAAATATTGTTAAATTGACATAATAGATAGTTACACCGGGATTACCCAGAAAACTAGTAACTTTTGTCAACAAACTAAAAAATGCCTATGGGTTAGAGTCGTACCTGGAACCCTTCATTTACCAGCACAACCTCTCATCCAATTGAGCCATTCCAAGATCTAGACTTTGCAATGTTCAGTTACTGAATAATAAAATAAGGCGTTTCTCCTATGGCAAGCTGAGCGGTTGGGGAATCAGGCTATTAATCAGAAGGTTGCCGGTTCGATTCTCGGCAGCGCAAAAATTAAGCAGTGTCCTTGGGCAAGACAATTCACCCTACTTGCCTCGGGACATTCGTACAGGGACATACCTGTATATATATATACTGTAAGTCACTCTGGATAAGATCGTCTGCTAAATGACTAAATGTAAATATCACCATATATATATGTCTTAATATATTTAAAATATATTCTACCATATATGAAGCATACATGTGACACTATATGTTTACATATATTACCTATACATTTTCCTATATAAAGCAGCATATATTATGGTGGTTCTTTATGAATACATAATTGCATATATTTTTTGATATATAACCACATATTATACATTCATGTTCCATATATTGCAATATATGGAAAACAGCAATCATTGCTGTATTCTGCAATATATTGCAATATATTACATGAATATACAGTACTTTGCTATTAATATTTCATTCGTAAGTAAGAACAACACAGGAATTGCGCAAAGCAGTTTATTAATTAGTAGGCAACATCTCTGGTGTCTTGTCGGTGAGGAGGCAGATGAGGATACCAATAGTGATGCAGAAAGTTTTGTACCGTACCTATTTGTAGTAAAAATACATTAGAATTATAGTAAATCAAAATTTAATATTGCTAAATTTTTTCGTTTAAGTGTATCAGATTTGAATGCAACATTTAATCAAAGAAATATATGTAATATAATTTTTTTTATTTGTGCAGCAGTATAAAAGTGCAATTTTGCTAAACCTTTTGTAAAAAAATGTATTTCATTATTTCTTAAACCATTTTTCTTTAACTTTTTTTACATTTTTATTGTGTAACATATTGGTCAATGTAATGGAAAATAATATATTACAATGTATTTCAAATCATATATTGGTAAATATATTTTCTTTCCGTAAGGGGTATACACCACAGGCTAAACATAGTCATACATCAAGAGTAGAGATAAAAATACAAATGTGTAAATGGGTGTTGAACCACAAGGCTTACGTTCCACAGCACAGCTCCACTGAGGTTGGCGTGTGTGTCTGGGAGTTGAGTAGGCTGGACACAGGCATGGCCACAGACACCACTCTCACCGGGTCAGGATACACCTAGGGACAGGTGTCGCATATCATTCAACACCACACAGGGTGATACAACACCTATTTACTCCTTCTGAAATTCAACTGAAACCCTTATATTTCAGTGGGGGGATACTGTTAAGGTGACGTTATTTGGGGGTGAAAATCCCAATAAAAGGCATCGTGACTGTGTTTTGCTTCTACGCCAGTCATGTCATACGAAGATGTCATTTGAGGTTACATATGTTCCTTGATCCAGTTACCTCATCAACTGTCCTCAATCCTGGGATCTGGTTGGCCTTGGCCAGGGGGATCTCCTCCATGTACACACACTCATTGTCAGTGATGATGTCTTTGATGCTTCTCTCAATTTCCTGAAGCTGGGGAATACTCAAGGATCCCTAGAGACGTCACCATCAAACATAAACATTTTTATAACATTATATTGCCCCCATTTGGGGGCAAAATGAAATGCCTTCATTTTAGAAGATCAAATAATAAAAAAGACCCTGAAGACCCTAGTCTTGACACTGAATGAGCTGATCACATGGTGTACCTTGACACAGAGTGAGCTGATCACAGGGTGCACCTTGACACTGAGTGAGCTGATCACATGGTGTACCTTAGCACTGAAGTCGAAGCGCAGCCGCTCAGCTGACACGTGAGAGCCCCTCTGCTCCACCGCTGGGCCCATAAGCTGCTGCAGGGCAAAGTTCAGCACGTGTGTGGCTGTGTGCTTGACCATACAGGCCAGTCTCTGGGCCTGGACCACAACACACATCCAACATGGCTGCTTACTATATGCTTTCAAATGTATACAGTTTACATCCATCCATATACAGTCATAGACAAAAGTATTAGCAGTGACAAACTTTGAGTTTTGCAAAGCTTGCTGGTTCAGTATTTGTAGATAATTCCTTCACATGTTTCTATGGTATACTGGAAAACAATACTTTTATTGGCAAAAACATTAAACATAAACAAAGACTTCCTCTTTTATAGCAATTGTGATAGAATTTTAGCACATAGTTATAATGTATGTGTTTTATAAGTGGTAATCTGTAAGCTCCTTTGTTCATTGATAAAGGATCGACAGTGAAGGTAAGAAACTGTGGGCGTCATTTACTAACATTGCGACCGCAGCTTTATTTGCGCCTTTGCCCAATCGCAAATAGCGCACGGTGTATTTCCGCATTTTGCATGGTATTTATCAAACCAAATCGTCGTCGGGCAATCAGCGCCTTAGTCTTCCCTTTCGTGTTAATTAGCGCACCGTTAAAAGACGGGAGAAATCGCCTGCATGTTACTGCCACCATGGGTGATTCGAGGAAAAGAAAAGGAAGGTTCAGCGAACAGGAGATAGAAATATTGGTTCACGAAGTTACAGCTAACATTAACATGTTACAAGGAAGAAATACACCTCTCCTCCCATCTCTTTGCGGCACACACCCACTTTCCCTTATACCCTCCCAGCAGCGGTAATCTGCGTTTTTAATCAAGTGCGCTGCCTTTGTAAATACCGTTTTATGTTTTTATCCGCTATTTTATGCCTGAAATGGGCGCAATCCTGTTAGTAAATGAGCCCCTGAGGCTCTGTAGGATACTTTCCTCTGGAGAATGGGTACAGTATCTTGTATGACTTTCTATCTTGTAAATCAGATTGTCTTAAAGGTCCCATGACATGAAATGTTCACTTTAGGAGGTTATTTAACATTAATATGAGTTTCCCTAGCCTGCCTTTGGTCTCCCAGTGGCTATACATTTCGATAGGTGTAAACCAAGCCCTGGGTGTTCTTCTCCGCCTTTGAGAAAATGAAAGCTGAAACGCTCGGTTTTGAAAATCCTCTCCTTATGTCGTCATAAGGGGGAAGGTTACCTCCCCTTTCTCTGCTTTGCCCACACAGAGAATTTGGCCCACAGATGAAAAAATTACCTACGACCATAATATTGGTTTTTCTTTGAGACATCATGGCTTGCAAACGACCGAAGCATGGCAGTTAGCCCCGCCTCTTTCTTCCTCATAGCATTTAAAGCTACAGACACAGAAACGGCACGTCCTGAGCAAAGCTCATTGTGGGACTGCTTGTAGTGGCTGTAATTCCACTAAGGCCTATATAAAAGCATCCAAAAACAGCATGTCATGGGATCTTTACGGTATTTATGACTTGTTGTTTTATGATACCAAACTAGAATCCAGAGATGTGGAGATTGGGGGACTCTTGAGTTCTCGTGACCTGAGGGAGTAGTTTTAGAAAGATCAGTTGATCCAGCTGCTCTGACCTTTTGGCCAACGAGATTGTGTCCTGTGTGTCCTGTTTGTATTCATTAATACTTGTCATGGTTCCTCCGGTAGGAGGACCCTATTGTAATTGTAGGTATTATTATTATTAGGGTTCCTCCGGTAGGAGTGAACCTATTGTTATTGTTGGTATTTTTATTAGGGTTCCTCCGGCAGGAGGGAACCTACTGTTATTGTTGGTATTCTTATTAGGGTTCCTCCGGTAGGAGGATTGCTCCAATTCTTCTGAAACTTGGTGTGCATGCCTCATTGTTCATGAGGAACAAAAAAGCCTCAAGGGCCCATAAAGTCTGCCATGATGGATTTTCCTGTACAGTGATACATTTGGAAAACCTTCAAAATTCCTCTTCTCTTGAACCAATGGTCTAATTGACTTGACATTATGTACAGATATGTATCATTGACGTATTTAAAAATGTTACTTAAGGCAATTGAATCAAGTACAAAATGGCTGAAAGGAGTGTATTTAAGTAAATGTCCACATTGCCTTAATATGTTTGTGTCACTAAATCAAATGTATTTTTGAAGGATGGTTCAAACCTAATATACTTTAAGGTGACATGCCTCTGAAGTACCATGCAGTTTTACCTTGATGTGTCAAAATATGACTGAATTACAGGTGTTTGAACTTGGACCAAATCTGACAATGCTCGCAATTGGAGAATGCACTTTTTTTATTATCCAGTTATTGAACTTTGTGTATTCCATGCCTGGGAATTGCTCAATTGGCTGAGATGTTGTGCTGGTAAGCAAAGGGTTGTAGGTTCAAAACCAGTCAGAGGCATAGTTTTTTATTTGTTATTCTGACAAAACGGTTTCTAGTCAGAAGGTTGTTTGTTCGATTCCCACCCATGCCAAATGACATTGTGTCCTTGGGCAAGGCACTTCATCCTACTTGCCTCGGGGAGAATATCCCTGTACTTACTGTAAATCACTCTGGATTAGAGCGTCTGCTAAAATGCCTAAATGTAATGTACTTGTAGTCTTTGCATGATAGAGATCACGCTAATGGTTATCTCTAATTAAGTAAATTGATTGTTCAGGTGGATCCCTTGTCTGTTGCACACATTCATTTTAGCAAGCTAAGCCAGGACACATCCCCACTGATGCTAGGCATGACAAGTTATGGCACTCCAAACAACCTTTTAAAAAAACTATAAGTAAGTTATTCTTTACAGCAGCAACCCAGTCATCCCGTTGTCCCATTTTCATAGGAAATGTACAAGCAGTTTCAACTTTGGCTGAATCTAACAACGCTTACCACAGGAGAAACAGCTTACTTTTCAATACAGTAACTGAACGTGACAATATTCAACACTGAGATTAGCTCACTGGGCTGGGACGACGACCTGCAAAGTATAAGGTCGTAGGATCAAATACAGCCTGTCGTTTAGCCCGTCTTAAATTTGAATATCTGTTAAGTTAAACAGGATGACATCGTTCTGAAGTACCATGCGCAATTTCACCTTGATATGTCAAAAGATCATTGAATTACAGCTGTTTAAACTTGGGCCGAATCAAACAATCCGTGCTACAGGAGAAACATCTTCCTTTTTTCGTACAGTAACTGACCACGTATTCTCATCTTTGAGGGTAGCTCAATGGGTTGAAACAGTGTCCTACAAAGTGCACGGTCACAGGTTTGAATCCAGGCACAGTCTTTTGGCCTGTCATAATTTTGATTACTTGTTTAGTTAAACAGGCAGACATCCTTCTGAAATACCATGTGCAATTTCATGTAATTTCACCTTGAAATGTCAACTGTTTCTTAACCTTTGTCCCAAAGCTGACCAAAAACTAATACTCATATCACGCAGTCGGAGCACAGCTAGATAATCAGCGTCGGTACCTAGCATGCAGTGCAACATGTCAAAAAACGCAAAGACTTGTGGAAAATAGTTTGGTTACAAAAGCCGTGCCAGGGATTTTAATTGTTGTGTTCGTTCATTTAGATGTTTGTAATGTTATTGTTGGTTAGTTAATATAATCTTGTTGGTAACCCTGATTGTGCATGTTGTGAACCCTTTCTGCCGGACCATTCAAACATGGGCATTAAAATGCTCATGGTTCCCGCCTTAATATCTTTGCCGTCCAATCACCGATTTTATTTCTGAAAACTTCCAGATACTCATGACAACTTAAGCTCAAATTACATATCATTGGTTAAGGGGTTACTGGGAGGGGAAAATACATATATTGTCAGTAACAGCAACCACTGTTTTCCGAGGCGGAGCCAGAGCGGACACCATGGGAGATTGCCTACAGTGTTAGATTTACAGCTTCGAATTGAAATCGGAGACGATATTATGCAGGGCTCTCAAGTGTCACGCATTGAGAGTGACAGTCACTCATTTCGGTCTTTAGTCACGCCCTCCCGCCACACATTGTATTTCTCACGCCGAAAACAAATATTTATAATATATTTAATATGCCGCAGCACCCAACCAAAATTCCTTAGGCCGCCCCACTCTCTCTATGGAACCGGCAGTCAAGCGCGTCTCCTTAGTCAAACCTGCTACTTATCAGCCAATCCCCAAAAAGAAAGGGTCTATACAATAGCCAATCGGAAAATAGCACCATTGTATCTGGGTAAGATTTAATGCAACAACCAATGGAAAAAAAGCATATCCTGTAATTGTTTGTGATTCTGCTACGTCTTCCGAAAGTTTTGTTCACCTACAAAGCAAACCGCTGGAGCTCCAGCATCACTTTGAGCACAGTCATGATCCCCTGTTTTAATGTTACAACAAATTCACAACTTGTTTGACACAAACACTGACAACAACAACAAATGCTGTTAAAAAAAAAATCCCAGATAATTAGCATCAGTCTCTTAACCAACAGTTTACAGCCTGTTCACTGACAACACCTGCTCAGAACAAGTAGTTCATAGATTTAGCCGGTGTGTATCGGTGAAACTCACTGGTCAGGTAAGTAAGAGGCCACCCACATCAACGGTTATCTAGCTTTTCGTTGGCGTAGTTGGTAGTGGCGGCGCTGTCAAAGATGGCAGGATTGAATCCAGTGCGGGATGTAAACAGGCCCGATTACTTTGACTTTTAAAAATGATGTCATATTTTATTATTATATCCTGGCCATGGATGCATTAATCATTGCTGTCTTTCAAAGATGTCAGGTGAAAAGCGATTAATTAATTTTGATCCCCCTGACGGGGGGAGGGGGGGGGGAGAGAATGTCACTCTTGCCTGTCTTCAAAACTTGAGAGCCCTGATTATGAGTAAAGACAAGTTTCTTAATATGTGTTGTCAATTTTGTCAATTAAAAGTCTTAACTTTTTACTTATGAAGAATTTGTGTGTGGGAGTGACGCAAGTTTTTTCAGGAAAGAATGACGTGTCCGGCTCGGCCGTTTGTGACAGGCAGCTATGACGGTAGTAGCACTGTTTAGCTTCGATTTGAGCAGATTTCTAAAAAACTTCGAAAAACAACATTAACTAGCTAGATTATGTACACTGTAAGCTAAATGTACATGCCTTGTTTGGCCAATTCGGTCTTTTGTGGAAGAATCTCGAACGTTTTTTAGTTATCGAGAGGAGTATCCAGCCATAGTGCTAGCTACTTTTGGGGGAGGATAATTCCGGTTTCCCCTATGTCTCCACTAGTCACTAGAATCTCCACTAGTCACTGGTCATGACTTTTAATCAAAATATGATAATTCTAATCTGTCTTCTGTTTTACATTGCCCACAGATTTGTGGATATTCCACCTCCTCAAAGTATTTCTCCATCTTGTAATTAAAGTGGTTAAAAATTAAGTTGTCTGATGAGGTATGGTGGATGGAGAAGTTTTTGTAAAAAATGGCTGCCTGAAACCACCTTCATAAAAATTGCCTTAAGTAATCATATATTTATTCACATCATAAAAATCCCCTAGTTCTCCTCTTCAATATGGTATAAACAGTTAAGGTGTATGATTTAATATGAAAATTCATAAAATATTAATATGAATATGAATATCATATTTCAACAGCATATGGAATGTTCAGAATTTTGGCTCAGGCAGTTAAGGGAGCGTTTGCTGCTGACCTGTCAGAGGCTATTCTCGCAAGGAGTTGATTATGAGCTCTGCCCTAGCCCAGTTGCCCACATGACTATTGTTAGCTGTGCATTGACTGAGAGTCTGGAAAGAGATCAACCCAAGAAGAGTTTCAATATCGTATGGAAAGTTAATAATCAGCCCTTACTAATCATAAAATCTCAGCGGTTGGTGTGTAGCAGAGAGGCTAGAGACACTGAATTGTAACCTTATGCTCATCCCCGTTCAGCCTATTGTTGTTGGCCAAACATGAATTAGTTTTGCTCTCTTGTTGTCCAAGTCTCGATCTTCTACAGTGTACATGTTTATAATATTTTGCCATTTTGCAGAGGAACCCGCATCGCTGCTTGCAGCTATATTTTGAAGTTATCTTTACTATCTCCTCATATAGAGAGGGAGCTGCAACATCAAAGAACTTTGGGACACTTCGCCTGGAGTTATGTCTCACACTGTCACTAAAAAGTTAGCCAATCACAGAGACCGCTACATTGATTGACAGAATGACCATTGTTACAGTGTGTATGGATGTTCACTCTTCCCAACGACCTGTAGCTTATATCCTACGTGTCTTTATGATGTTATGATGTTATGACAGGTCACAGAGTACTCTGTTTTGTACAGAGTACTTATGTTTTGTACAAACTAAATAAATTGTAACCGCCATCTGACTATTCAAACTATACAGCAACGTCAGCATTTTCCTTCACACAATCAATCTGCTCTTATAATTCAATTAGAATTAGACTGATCATATATATACATATATATTTGTTTGTTTCTATATGTTTCTATGCCTTTTTTTCTTGACATATATACACAAATTTGAACAAAGTGATTAAAAAACACATGAAGCATATCTAGTTATAACAACATGTATTTACAATACATACACTGTACCTCATCAACATACAGCTGAACTTGGTCTCCTTTCCTGAGGACTTCTGCAGTGGTGACTTGATGGAGTACATACCCCCCAGCGAGCTGCACCGACTCCACAGGGTACAAGACGTCCTGGACAGGGAAGGAACACAGACTGTTGGTTCTACCCACTAGCTTGAGCTTCACAATTCTGCCACAGTTTGTGTGTAGAACTGACCTGCAGTCCTTCCCTGATGAAGTAGCCATGGTCATGTGACTGGCCTCCCTGCTCAGAGTAGAAACAGGTGCGGTCCAGCAGCACCCCGCAGCGCTGCCCCCCCCCCACCTGAGACACCAGAGCCTGCCCACAGTACAGCGCCTGCACGGTTGCTGAGCATGGATGGAAGACTGTGGGACAGGGAAAAGAGTACCCTTAGCACTGCAGTGCAGGTAATAACGTATTTTTGCGGGTGTTGGAAAAATATACTTGTAGAATGCAGCAAGAATATAAGCTATAATTTTTTTTACAGATACATAAGACTATGTTGCATGTTAATCATAGAGAGAACCTAAAGACGGGTAATAAAACCCTGGCAGGACATGCCCAGTTTCCTACCATATTTGCCGTGGTGGCCAAGGCTGTAGTTGTATTTGGGTGAGTCGTCTGTGTGAGGGACTGCTTGCCTCTGCAGTTCAGCCAGACTGTGGACGTCCAGGGGGGCCTCCCCATCAGAGGCCTGGGTCTGACATGTCAGCTGCACAGGGAAGATAATAAACACTTACTAATAGTAATAATAATGTTATTTTCTAATGTGTCTTTATTGTACTCATATCGCTAAAAAGGATGAGCAGAGGGTTGGAACACACATTCCTATTTTGTGGTCAGCGCTCTCAATAGAAAGCCGGACTAGAGAGAAAGATGGGTAAAATGATAAGGATCCTAATTCTTTATCTTAAAAGCAGTCTCTCCATGTATACCTTTTTGTTGTCGGTCGCCAACCCGTCCAGCTGTTTCTCGTCAACAGTCACACCCCTCTCCTCCAGCATTAGCTTGATGAGATCGATGGGAAAGCCAAGGTTACGGTGTAGTGACCAGGCCACATGCGCTGGGGAATATAAATCATATTTTACATACAATGTATTGTTAGTGTTTCTAGTGATGGGGAAACCAAAACGTTCAGACGCACTGAAGAAGGTACTATTTTTGCTGATATTATCAACACAGTGTACCACTGGTGGCACCTGCAGGTCAAAATCATTTAGAGCAGCCAAAGGATCCACATGTCATAATGCAACAGCACTGTAGCAGTTGGAGTATGACATTAATCATTTGTCGCAGGGGAGGGGGGTATTTAAATATCCTATACTAGTACTGTACTAGTGACTTTATATTCCACTGGCACACCCTGAAATGAGGGAGGCTTACTTTCAATTCAATACTTTCAATTCACACCAACGAAAAAAAGCTTTGGAAGTGAAAGTCAAGACTTTCTGACAAAGCAAGATAAACATCAGTCCCCCATGTTCACTTAAAAGCCCCTGAATCTTTTAGGTCTTTCAGAATACCTTCAACCTTGGGTCATCAGCCCCCCTCTAGTGTCTCTGGCTGGACCCCAGTTTCCATTACTGGTGAAATATCACCACTATAGATCAACCCTAACACTGCCATGGGGGTTGGGTTGATGTGTGTCCTACTTATTCAATGACATTAAAGTTTAATCAAATCAGATACAAAATAGGATATAGGCTCTAAAGGATGTTTTTTTTCCTTGGAAACTATCATGATTTTAAGAAGTTCGATCAATTTAGCCTTTTTCATTCTCCAAACCTATTTTTCTAAACTGACACATAACTGCACAGCTCACCCCGGTTATGTTCAGTGGTTGTCACACTCACAGCATACATTCGTAAGGATTTGTAAAGCAAGAACATTTATATTTTTCTAAAGACAACTGCATCATGGAATATTCAATGGCCTAGCTGCCCCTCAGGACATGTATTACACTGTCACTTTCAGCTACTGGTTGCTCTATCAGTAACTTGCACTACTGTACCTCACTGTACCTCGCCAACAGGCTCCTGTATGGTCATTGACATTGCACTATTGTACTGTACTCCACTTAGGTTAGAATAGGTTATAGGGTTGGAACAGGTTTCTTGTGCATTTAGGGTTAGTATAGTGTACTATCTATTGTTATCTGTAATTTAGGAAGTTTTAGTATTAGGGTTAGTATGGTCGATATTTATTGCTATCTGTATATGTAGGAAGTTTCACTTATTTAAGCTCAGCATTGATGTAAGTTGTGTTCCGTGTACTTATATGTTATGTTATGCCAGGTGCTTGCGTTGTCTTGTCTTAAGAATTTCAGTGCCCAATCTAACCTTGTGTTGTTCTGTGTACCTGACAATAAAAGACTTGAACTTGAACTAATGTAATGCCTAATTGACAGACAAAATATATAAATTACAAATTAAATGAGACACTAAATATATAAATGTTACATATATTTGTGTGTCTATATATATATATATATATATATACACACACGTTTTAATGTGTTCACATTTATTTATTTATACTTACATTTATTTATTTATACTTACATTTATTTATTTATACTTACATTTATCCACGGTGTAACTTTCTGCAGCAAAATAAATCCGTCGTCCCCCGTCACCAAGTCAGGGGGCGGGTTAAAGCCTCTGATTGGTGAATAAACAGTATTACACACTAGGCAGACTCCACCAGTCGATCAAGCTCTCTTCAATCTAGAGGGATCGCCTCACTCTACAGCTGCTAGGGGTGTGCGACACTGCACGATGTGATATAGATCCGATACCAAGGAGTAAATACAGGGCCAGTATTGCCAATACCGATACTTTTGGTTTAGAAAAGCAGTGGAGGGGCAAAGTGAGTTTGAGCGAAGTTAGACGGTGTTTGCACAACCACTATGATGTAAAGGGAGTTGTGTACTCAGTGTGGAATGAAACTTAAGTATCGATCTTATCACGCTATCAATCAGGCTATTGATACCAACGTTGGTATCGATAGTTGCCGGGTTTCCCAACCCGGCCACTGTCGGTCTTAAGATCGATATGCCCACCCCTATGCTGTATCATCTCGCTGAGGATCGTGAACACATTTTCATTGATGTCTGTGTCAGTTAGGGCCAATATCATTCCTATAATTTCAGCGAAGCTCTCAATATGATGTAAAAAAGAAGTGAACTGGCAGGTGCCTCCATCTCTTCAGCTACCGCCAACATTTCGACCACTGTAGCATTCAATATTTCATTCATTGAATCCGCACAAGGTGCTGCCATCTTGGAATAGTCAAAAGCAGTCGATTCAAGTTGAACCACCAATCAGAGGCTTTAACCCGCCCCCTGACTTGGTGAAGTGGGACGACGGATTTATTTTGCTGCAGCAAGTTACACCGTGGATAAATGTAAGGATAAATAAAGAAATGTAAGGATAGATAAATATATGTAAGGATAAATAAATAAATGTAAGTATAAATAAATAAATGTGAACACATTAAAACGTAAATATACAGTGCCCTCCAAAAGTATTGGAACAGTGAGGCGAATTCCTTTATTTTTGCTGTAGACTGAAAACATTTGGGCTTGACATCAAATAATGAACGTGAGACCAGAGATCAACGTTTCAGCTTTTATTTCCAGGTATTTACATCAGGATCTGATGCACAACTAAGAAAATATCACATTTTGTTTGAATCCACCCATTTGTCATGTGAGCAAAAGTATTGGAACAGATATACTTAAAACATATTTAAGTGAATAAGACTTAATATTTAGTTGCAAATCCTTTGCTTTCAATAACTGCAGCAAGTCTGTGACCCATTGACGTCACCAAACTTTTGCATTCTTCCTTTTTGATGCTTTCCCAGGCTTTCACTGCAGCCTCTTTCAGTTGTTGTTTGTTTTGTGGGGTTCCTCCCTTCAGTCTCCTCTTAAGCAGGTAAAATGCATGCTCTATAGGGTTTAAGTCTGGAGATTGACTTGGCCAGTCTAATACCTTCCATTTCTTGCCCCTGATGAACTCCTTTGTTGTTTTGGCAGTGTGTTTTGGGTCGTTATCTTGCTGCATGATGAAGGCTCTGCCAATCAGTTTGGTTGCATCTTTCCTTAAATTGGCAGACAAAATGTTTCTGTAGACTTCCGAGTTCATTTTGCTGCTGCCATCATGTGTTACATCCTCAATGAAGATTACTGAGCCCGTCCCAGAAGAAGCCATGCAAGCCCAAGCCATGACATTACCTCCACCGTGTTTCACAGATGAGCTTGTGTGTTTGGGATCATGAGCAGTTCCTTTCTTTCTCCAAACTTTAGCCTTTCCATCACTTTGGTAAAAGTTAATCTTTGTCTCATCAGTCCATAAAACTTTGTCCCAGAATTTTTGAGGTTCATCTCTGTACTTTTTGGCAAATTCCAGCCTGGCCTTCCTATTCTTCTTGCTAATGAGTGGTTTGCATCTTCTGGTGTAGCCCTTGTACTTTTGTTCATGAAGTCTTCTGCGAACAGTAGATAGTGATACCTTCACTCCTGCCATCTGGAGGTTGTTGCTGATCTCACTAACAGTTGTTTTAGGGTCTTTCTTTACAGCTCTCACAATGTTTCTGTCATCAACTGCTGATGTTTTCCTTGGTCTACCTGTTCAACGTCTGTTACTTAGTACACCAGTAGTTTTCTTCTTCTTCAGGACATTCCAAATGGTTGTACTGGCTATGGCCAATGTTTCTGCAATGGCTCTGATTGATTTTCCATCTTCTCTAAGACTCACAATTGCTTGTTTTTCACCCAAAGACAGCGCTCTGGTTTTCATGTTGTTTTCACCTCTGAATACAGTCTGCATAGACAAAACCTATCTTACCCAATCTGAACCTGAGTGTAGACATTCAGTGGTATTTATTGATTGAATAATGTATGTAATAGGACACACCTGGGCAACAAAACACACCTGTCAGTCACATGTTCCAATACTTTTGCTCACGTGACAAATGGGTGGGTTCGAACAAAAAGGTGATATTTTCTAATTTGTGCATCAGATCCTGATGTAAATACCTGGAAATAAAAGCTGAAACGTTGATCTCTGGTTTCACATTCATCGTTTGATGTCAAGCCCAAATGTTTTCAGTCTACAGCAAAAATAAAGGAATTGGCCTCACTGTTCCAATACTTTTGGAGGGCACTGTATATATTGTAACGATGGCGCTAGGGGTCTATATTGGAGTGGATGCGTAATAATCGGACGCAGAGAAGAAGACCTTTTTATCCTGTGTCCCATACACCGCTCGACTACAGGTTTTATTACTACACCACCAATCACATGTGAATGCCAACAACAAGTCATTAACTCACATACAATTCACAGTTATGGCAACAACGATAACTTATAGTTACTAATATCCATACATCATCCACTGACAAACCTAATTGACAGAACAACAACACTCAACTCAAACATGCATACAACATTAACCAAACATGAAACAAGTATGTGAATTGCGCCACCCACAATCCTTTGCGCCAACAGCGCGAGTTAACACGCGACCAATCCGTGGGTCGCTACATAGCCCCCACCTGAGGGGTCAGTCGTCCCCGACAACCCCATCACCCAACAGGTAGTCTCTTAAGTGTCCTGGCCGTAACCGCCGCCGAGTTGGCCTCCTGGGACTGGTAGAAGGTGCCATAGGGGGGGGGTTACATTGTCCAGTGGGAATGGTGCCGCTGGTGTCGTTCTCTGCTCCACCCGTCTCTGGAGCAAGCGGGCGATATGGTGATAGTCTGTCCTGGTGCAGCACCACCACACGCCCCCGACCAGGCATGCGCACCCGATACACCACCTCAGAAACCCGTTCCATAACCTCACTGGGCCCCTGCCAGTGACTGCATAGCTTGGGTGACACCCCCTTCTTACGAGTAGGGCAATACACCCAGACCTTGTCACTGGGCTTGAAGGTCAGCTTCCGACACCGGGTGTCGTAGGCTCTTTTCTGCCGCACCCCAGAGTTAGCCTGGGCCTGACGAGCGTACTCATGGACTACTTGGAGGCGATCTATCAACCTCCGGTAGTAATCCATCTCCTTTCCTCCAGCAATCTCCGGCTCGGGCGGGGTCCCGAAAACCAAGTCCACCGGTGTCCGTAATTCCCGCCCAAACATGAGGGCAGCTGGTGTGCACTGGCTGGACTCTTGGACGGCCGTCCGGTACGACCACAGGACCAGGGGCAGGTGGCGATCCCAGTCCCGCTGATGTTGGCTGGTCAGGATGGCGAGCTGGGTAGCCAGGGTGCGGTTGAACCGCTCCACCAGCCCATCGCTCTGCGGGTGGAGAGGTGTCGTCCTCGTCTTGGATACTCCCAGCCGTCGGCAGACCTCGCTAAAGACCTGGGACTCGAAGTTCCGCCCCTGGTCACTATGGAGTTCCGCAGGGACCCCGAAGCGGGCAAACATCTCCTCTACCAGCCTTTCCGCAGTTGTGGTGGCACTCTGATCCGGCACCGCGTATGCCTCCGGCCATTTGGTGAAATAATCCATGGCCACGAGGACGTAGCGGTTGCCGGAATCAGTCGCTGGAAAGGGCCCAAGTATGTCCACCGCTACTCGTTCCATCGGAGCCCCCACCAGGTACTGCTGCAATGGGGCATGGGAGCGCTGCGTTGGCCCTTTCTTAGCAGTGCAAAGGTCACAGCAGTGCACATACAGCTCCACGTCCCGTCGACAACCTGGCCAATAGAATCGGCCCCTGAGGCGGCGGAGGGTCTTGGCAATGCCGTAGTGCCCCGCCCCCACCGAGCCATGGACGGTCTGAAGGACCTGTTGGCGGAGTTCACGGGGTACCAGCAGCTGTAGGAGGTCGCTTCCCCGGCCAGGAGCTTTCCACCTCCGGTGCACCAGCCCGTCATGGAGCTCCAAGTTGCCCCACTGTGATTGGTAAGCCTTAACCTCCGGTCCGTGGGCAGACACTTCTGTCCATTCGGGACGCCGCCCCGTCGCCAGCCAGTTGATTACCACCGCCAAGGTTGCATCGGCCTCCTGGCATTGTTGCAGCTGAGCGGAGGTCCATGGAGAACTCCCCTCGCAGTCAGCTGTCTGAATGGCTGCCACTGTCAGTGGTTGGTCCCGCTCCTCTTGTCGTTGGCAATACCGACATTCCAAGACTGCACAGGGGCGGCGGGAGAGGGCGTCAGCATTAGCATGCAACCGCCCTGGTCGATGCTGGATCTCGAAGTCATACTCCTGTAGGGCCTCCAGCCAGCGAGCCACCTGGCCCTCCGGGTTCTTAAAGTTCAACAGCCAGGTAAGGGAAGCATGATCGGTGCGCACAAGGAAATGGCTGCCATGCAGGTACGGCCGGAATTGTCGCAGTGCCAGGACCACTGCCAGCAGCTCACGCCGGGTCACACAGTAGTTCCTTTCAGCTCGGTTCAGAGTGCGGCTAAAGTAGGCTACTGCGCGCTCCACCCCTCCAACACTCTGGGACAGTACGGCGCCAACTCCCACGTTGCTGGCATCAGTGTCCACGATGAAGGGCTGTTCCGCATCTGGGTAGGCCAAAATGGGAGCCTCGGTAAGGTCAGTTTTTAGCTGGGTGAAGGCTCCGGCACACACGTCGTCCCAGTCAAAGGGCTGTCCCTTGTCAGTCAGTCGATGGAGGGGTTTGGCAATCGTGGCGAAGCCCCGGACGAAACGCCGGTAATAGGACGCCAGGCCCAAGAAGCTCCGCAGTTCGGTGACGTTGGCAGGGGGTGGCCAATTCTGGACTGCGGCCACCTTAGCGGGGTCGGTAGCTACCCCGTGCGCGCTGACCACATGGCCCAAGAACTGCGTTTCTCTTGTCAGCAGGCGACACTTGGCAGGGTTCAACCGCAACCCAGCCTGACGAATGGCTTCAAAGACCTCTTGCAGGTTACCCAGGGCTCGGTCAAAGTCGCTGGCATGCACCAGCAGGTCATCCAGGTATACCACACAACGACTCCGTGGTATTTCAGCCAGTACCCTCTCCATCAGCCGTTCGAACGTCGCTGGTGCATTACAGAGTCCAAACGGCATAACACGAAACTGCCACAGTCCCTGTCCAATGGTAAAGGCAGTCTTTGGTCATGCGTCAGGGGCCAACTCCACCTGCCAGTAGCCACTACGCAGATCAAGGGAACTGAACCAGCTGGAGCCTGTGATATGGTCGAGGGCGTCATCTATGCGAGGGAGGGGGTAAGAGTCCTTCTTGGTCACCGCGTTGAGACGTCGATAGTCCACGCAGAACCGCCAGCTGTCATTCTTTTTTCGAACCAGGACAGCTGGTGCGGCCCACGGACTGTCAGAGGGCTCAATTACCCCAGCAGCAGCCATCTCCCTAACTTTGTCTTCTGCCACCTGTCGCTTGCCGAGGGCCAGCCGGTGAGGCCGCAGGCGGATGGGTTGGGCGGTACCGGTGTCAATGGAATGCTGAACCAACCCCGTCCGCCTACAGTCCTCATCCTTTGCTGCAAAGATATCTGCATAGTCCTCTAGGAGGTGCCTCAACTGGCCGCACTGCTGTTGGTCAAGGCCATCACTGCTGCGGCGGCAGAGTTCCCTCACCGCCTCAGACGTCTCCGCCGATGTATGGTTGGTAGGCTGACCTGGCATGGAGTCGCTGGTGGCAGCTGTTTGGCAGCTGGCTTGCTGGTCTCTGACCTTTGTGTTCTTGTCCTGGCCGGCCTGGAGCGCCACAGTCTCCCCACCAAGGGTGATGGCTGCCCTCAGGACATCAACATAGGCACCCCAACGGGACAACAGGTCCAGGCCGATAATGCACGAGTCCTGAATATTGGCAAGCCAGAACTCGTGCTCCGCCTCCTGGTTCCCAGCCTGGATCCGCAGATGCTTCTTCCCCTTTGTAGCAGCCTTCTCCCCTGTCACCGTCACCAGGTTCGTGTCTGACTTTGCCCATGCGCCGGAGAGCGTCCCCATGGTTCCTGGAAGGACGCCAGGACGCACCAGTGAGACGGTAGACCCCGTGTCTACTAGAGCTTGGCAGGGTTGGCCATCAAGCCAGCAGTCCAAATACAGTCCCTTAGTGTTGCCTACACGACCAATCAACAGTTCTTGGCTTAAGGGAGGGGCCAACGATTGGGGTGGCGGGCCCCTCACTGCGCCACCCTCCCGTCGTTTCCCGTCTGCTGTGGTGCTCTGGAGACTGGTGCTGGTGCTGGGCAGTCACGGGCAATGTGACCAGGTTCGTCACAACGATAGCACCGAAGAGTGGATCGAGGTCGACGGTTCCCAGCTGGGGCTGGCCGCCGCTGAAACTGCACCTGACAAACTGGCTCGGCCTCCTCACCCTCACAGTCGATGGCCCGGACGTGTGGAAGGGACAGCCGTGGGGCAGCCTGAGTGCAGAGAACCGCCTCTGCCCGTACCGCTTCTTGAAGAGCCCCCTCCAGGGTTCTGGGCATGGTGAGACGCACATGCTGGCGTAGCTGCTCTGGCATAAGCCCCTTGAGGAATGCATGGAGAGCCAGCTCCCCTCTTGCAGCGGCGTCGAACATTGGATACCCATGGCGGGCGTAGAGCTGGATATCTGCGGCGAAAGCGCCCAAACTCCCTCCCTCCTGGCGGCGACAGCTGGCTAGCCTGTCCCTACTCTGGTCAGGGAATGGTGGCTGCCCGAACCGCCTCTCCAAGGCCCCGGTCAAGGTCTCCAGGTTCCGCTGTTCTCCCGGGGTCAGATCCAGGAGCACCTGCAGCGCATTTCCCTCCAGCGCCAGGGCAAGATGAGTGGCGGCTTCCTCGCTGCTCCAACCACCATGCCACACTGCCAACTGGAACTGGGCAAGATATGGCTCCAGGAGCGTCTCTCCATTGAACTTGGGCACCTTCGCTGGTGTTCTTGGCATGGCAGTGGAACGGGGCAGGATGGCCCCAACATCCACCTGTGGGGACGCCCCAGGTAGGTCAGGTTGGATGTCCACAGCTATGGCTGTGTGTTCTGTGGTTCCACTCCCGGCCTCTAGGGGGCGACAAGGCCGTGGCACACTGGACCCATCAGCGTGGGACGACGTTCTTGCCCTGGAACGCTCCATCTTCAGCCTACGTTTCTCCAGGTGTAGCTGAGTCCTCTTAATGGTCTCTTCAAGATCTGCGATTTCTTCCTCCATCCTGCGTGGTTGCGCCATCCCACTTCTGACACCAATGTAACGATGGCGCTAGGGGTCTATATTGGAGTGGATGCGTAATAATCGGACGCAGAGAAGAAGACCTTTTTATCCTGTGTCCCATACACCGCTCGACTACAGGTTTTATTACTACACCACCAATCACATGTGAATGCCAACAACAAGTCATTAACTCACATACAATTCACAGTTATGGCAACAACGATAACTTATAGTTACTAATATCCATACATCATCCACTGACAAACCTAATTGACAGAACAACAACACTCAACTCAAACATGCATACAACATTAACCAAACATGAAACAAGTATGTGAATTGCGCCACCCACAATCCTTTGCGCCAACAGCGCGAGTTAACACGCGACCAATCCGTGGGTCGCTACAATATATACACACAAATACATGTAACATGTATATACTTAGTATCTAATTTAATTTGTAATGTATATATTTTGTCTGTCAATTAGGCATTACATTATATAATTAGTCATTTATTTAAGCTTTGTGTTATAATATTTATTTATTTAGTTTTGGCCCCTATAATCCTCCATATAGAACGTGGTTGTAACATTAGCTCTGCAGCTAACAGCTGAGTTACTGTTGCTAATGTAAAGATAAATGACATCAAGTGTGTGTGTGAATACAAACGCTGTAACGCCAGTGTTGTACACTTCTTTGTTATTTGGATAACCGTTATGGTGTTGGTGTTATGGCGCGCGCGATATCCGTCTTTCCCCTCATTGAAATTATTATGAGTGTGCACCGCTGCAAACCAGGGTGATCAGAGGAGAATGGGCAAATTCGAATTATTTTACAGCAACGGGGCTATACGAGCCAGCTGAGTCACTGTCGCTAATGTAAAGGTAGATGGCATCAAGTGTGTGTGTGAATACAAACGCTGTAACGCCAGTGTTGTACACTTCTTTGTTATTTGGATAACCGTTATGGTGTTGGTGTTATGGCGCGCGCGATATCCGTCTTTCCCCTCATTGAAATTATTATGAGTGTGCACCTCTGCAAACCAGGGTGATCAGATGAGAATGGCTAAAGTCGAGGCATCGTACAGCAACGGGGGCTACGCGCCATTGCGATACATCCGTTGTAAACATTAGCGCATGTTGCCGCCCCTCTCCTCCTCATTAGCATTTAAAGCTACAGACACAGAAACAGCGCGTTTTGAGGAAAGCTCATTGAGGGACTGCTCGTAGTGGCTGTAACTATGCACCAAGGCTGAATTTCGGGAAAGTATTAGGGGACCACTAAGGCCAATATAAAAGCATCCAAAAACAGCATTTCATGTCTCCTTTAAGATTAGCAACTATTAGCATCCATTCAAAAATCCTTTAAAAATAATTATTATACGGCTCTTCAGAATGTTCCAAAAAAGTTCTGTTGATTTGTATGGGCCATATGTAGGTTAAATGTCTGCGTTCGCAGGTCTGTAATTTCTTGATATTCATCGCTACGAAAAGTTTTTTACCGCTGTCATTGGCAACGGGTTTTGTGCTTCTAATTCACATCTTTCATATCATTCCGCAAGTAGTCCGGTCATTTAACGTAACGGAAAGTCATTGAAACTTGAAGTCAGAAGGTGGGTTGCTACGCACAAAGTTTTACCAATTGAAAAACGGCTTTGTTTATTTTACACAAAGTTCAAAAAATATGATGCGCTCAAATAAAGGCCAAAAATATTGGATTGCGCGCTACGCGTGCTCGCTTTAACTATTGATCTTCCGAACTAGCATCACATCTAACTCAGAATGTGCATGCATTAGCAGGGCAGGGCAGCTGTGCCGGTTCTGGTGGGCGGGTCTGGATCAAAGTCCAGGGCCTATTTTTATTAGCCTGGCTCTGCCCTCCTATGTACTTCCGCTCAATTTGGATTTTGCTTCTGTACTAGGCAAGCCCCCACCCCTCACCCCTCGGCTTGAAGCAACGGCCCCGGTGGATGTAGATGGTATTGCATGTACGGTTAGGTTTCCGACTCTTCCGGTCGTTTTTATTCTATTAACTCCATTCAACATTTACAAAACTATCTCCCCCAATAATTTTTGTTAGATTCTCGAACCTGGCTCATACTACTAGTTTTTTCATAGAATAATTTTTCCCGATTTTTGCTAAGTTTGAAACCAATCCGAAATGGGTAAACTAGCAAACCATTTATTTGCTTAGTCAATGAAAGTTGCCTGCAAATGTGCTGGCGGATACTAACAGGACACGAGCATAAAAGTTCACATTGGCCGATAGCCGATTTACGTGAGCTCTCGGAGCTAGGGAAAAAAAGAACCACTGTTTAAAGCTAGACAGGGAGACACGGAAGTGGAAAGATGGCCGCGTCCAGTCTCGCGCTCTCGCTTGCCTCACTGCGCCACTGAGCACTTTTCATAGAAATGAATGGGGACGCCATCTTGGAAGACAAAAGTAGCTTACTCTAGTTATATTAACTCTATGGTACTAGGTCTGGGATGTCGGTTCTGAAGTCGGTTTCCAGAAACACATTTTTTGTAGGTCCAATCAGCGAACAGAGGGAGTGGCTGAGAACGATGACGTTAATGTCATGCACTTGTTTAAGTAGTTCAGTAATGGCGGCGGAGAAAGATGCGAGCGAAACTATTCTGCGGTTGTGGCAACGCTGCCGAATATAGGTTAAAGCCGGAGCAAGAACATTCCTTGCTGAGTTTTGTTGGTGGCCATGATGTTGTGGCCCTCCTCCCCACAGGGTTCGGGAAAAGTTTGATTTTCCAGCTACGGCAGCTAGCTCCGTTACAGTAGTGGTGAAGGAGTTGGCTAAGGCGAACGCTTGCGATTGGTTATGGCAAATCAGAGTCGCTCTGGGTGGCTCCAATAGTTTTAAACTTCAACAGAGGACCCGCCTTCAAGGAAGTTAACGTTTGTCAATCAAGAGATCCCAGACCCTCTGTACAAATGAAATGTACGAGGGTCTGGTTAGGACCAGGCTAGTCCTGCGCACCTTTCCTTTATAAATCACAATCAACGTGAGATTGACCGCACGTGAACGAGCCACTGACCCCGCCTTGCCTCCTCCCATAAATTAATATGCAGATGGACTATAAATGCGCTCCTGAGGTCTTTTCGTTGTCTGAATTACCGTATTTATTCAAATAAACGCCGCCCTCAAAGAAACGCAGCACCAAAAATGAGCGTTAAACGCTGCAGCGTTTATTTGAAGAACTACGGTGACTGTGAGATTGCGGTTCTGACAACAGAGGTGGAGGCGAGAAAATGTGTCCTGTTTGGCGGCCTGTCATCAGGTATTAGTGACAAAAGACAGCACTTTGAGATTTAGCTAAATGTAAAGTGCATTACAAATAAAATTATCATTACTATTATAGGGCCATCAATGCTGTGGGTTCAGAGAACCGGACCATGGCAGAAATTAAGAAGAAATGGACCAGGCTATATTTTTACTCCCACATATACATAAACCACCTCCATGGATGCGGGGGTCGCGAGTCTGAAATGTTTGAGAACCCCTGCTCTAGGTGGCACTGTTATCTCCTCTGGATATAGTTTTTTGTGATGTTAACATTAATTTGCTAAATGTTTTCTGGTCAAATTTAAGTAACTCTTGGCTAGTAGTGTGCATTGAATATGTAATATTGAATGAACACTACATTTTGTATTGCTTAAGGGAAGCTGAGGTGCAAAGAGAGAGAAAATAAGATGGCAATTAGTTGTTTCATTGTCTTCTGCAGGAGCAAATACATCTAAAAACCCACCCATGAGTTGTGCCTGTTCATGCCCTGAACACATCCGTTACAATGTAGCCCTACATCTTTTTTTCAATAAAAAATGCGCTGCGCTGGTTAGGGGGTACTTGGCTGAAAAAATATTTCACAAGGGGTACATCACTGAAAAAAGGTTGAGAACCACTGACCTAGATGACCAAGCAGAACTAGTATGGAATCTTGGTTAAGCTTTGACTCTTTTAGTCTGCCACGGTCAATATATGACATCTACTGTTATAGTTTTTTGTTAGACACCCTTATTGGTAAAGCTATTGTTACAGTACATATGGTGAGGATGAGAGGACTTGAAGACAAACTGACCTGGAAACAGGTTGTCGCTTGTCTCTTTCCTCTGAAGGGTCCTTTCAATCATCCTGCGCCCTCGCTGCAGAGATGACAGGAACTGGGCCTCATTCTCGTTAATTATATCCATAATCTGTTCAAATGGATCAATGGATAACATCATGCAGGTGATTTCTACATTATGAGCATCACCAAAAAAAACAAAAAAGAAATACTTTACTTATTTTTATATCCCACTTATAGTGCATTCTTATATATGCACTGTGTGCGTGTGTATATATAATGTATATACATTAGGTATATACATAAACACATTAACACTGAAACAACTAACATGTTAGTATACAAACATCTTTGGTGTCTTATTGCTATTAACAAACTGTATTTAAACCAGTAAACAATGACTGTGGTGTCTTAAAAATCCCTCTGGTCCAAATGCTACTGGTCTGCCATGACATCAACTTACTCGGCTAGTCTCTTTATGAAGCTCAGGATAAGCATCACCCTGTGAAGTAGAGGAAAATAATTCACTATAATGGAACTAGGTGGGGCAAGAGGTAAAGACTAATCATCAACTAAAACGTCAATTTGAAGGTTGTCAAGAACAAATGTAAGTATTTTAAAATGTTTGATGGTTAGTTTGATGTGATGGAGAGCAGGTTTGTGTTCTCACCAAGATGAGGGCCACAGTGGGGACCAGGCCTGCCAGCGACCCCTCCGGAGCCTGCAGGATCTCTGCACTGTACCTCACAGCTCGCCTGAGGATGCGGCGCAGCACCAACCTGCAGTCAACACGCACACACCACTCAAATCAGCAAAATTAGATTTTCAGTGGATTATATTGTACAGTGTATGCGTATTGTGTGTATCCAGTTGAAAAAAAACAGCAATTTAATCCATGTAGAATTTAGGGTCTAAGTCAACAACAAAGAAATCTCTAGGTATACTTTTTATTGACGCTGTACACATGTGCTTTAAATAGCCACCATCGGAGGTAGCAGCATTTGCTACTAGAGCCAGGGAGCTGAATACAAGCTCTCAGTAGGCTACAACCTACAAACTTGAGTTTTTTGCCCAAACTACCATGTTGTGCTACAATGTGCGACCAGAATGTGCTAGAACGTGAGGCCAGAACGTGCTAGCGAATGTGCTAGAAGGTGAGACCAGAATGTGCTAGGATGTGAGGCCAGAATTTGCTAGAACGTGAGGCCAGAATCAGCAGTGAGACTCACTCCGCCCCAGACATGCCTGGGTAAACGCCATCGGCAATGCAGACTGAAAGGGTTCGAATGTGATCTGCGACCACACGGTAAGCCATGTCCACTTTCCCCTCATCTGCCATGCCAACTCTTCCCCTATACTCAGAGCATTTAGAGCACTGAGCAGATCACACACAGAAACGGCAGTCAGAAACAGTACAAGGAGAGATGGTAGACCACACTGACCTTATATACAACGATATTTCATATTTGAAGTGAAGGAAATTATGAATGAAAATAAAATGTCCAAGAGGAAAAAGGTTTGAAAACCATTGACACAAGCATTCTAGGCCAACCTGGTGGATGGCAGAGAGCAGGGGGCTAAAGAGATCAGTGTCATAGTTGGAGCGTTTCCCCTGGAGAACAGCCAGCAGTCTCTCGAGTCCCATCCCCGTATCCACACTGAACTGAGGGAGCGGCCGCAGGCTGTGGTCTGCCTCTCTGGAACATGTCAGGGCCCAAAGTTACATTTAGGCTGGTATAACCAACGCAATTCACACATACCATGTCCATATACAACATTGGAACTAAATATATTGTTCATAATTGTTTTTAATTAATGGGTTCAGTCTGGAAACTGCTTATTAACTGTGTTAATTTTATTCATCCATGTATATCAGGCTACATATCCACTCAGCACAATCATTAACACAAGATACCTGAAAAATGCCACTTTTCTTTTAAAATATTGAACAGTATTTTACTCTAGGGTACTCTAATACATGTTGGCACTGGCCTGACTGTTAGCATCGAGGAGTTTATGGGCATCTGGCATCACCTGTTGTACTGCATGAAGACCAGGTTCCAGATTTCCACCACGTCAGGACTGTTAGTGTTGACCAGTGAGGCAGCATTACGGCCACCAACATGGTCATAGTGAATTTCAGTGCAGGGACCACAGGGGCCCGTCTCTCCCATTTCCCAAAAGTTGTCCTTCATCCCAAAAGGCAAGAGGTGATCCTGAGGCACCCTGTCACACAAAAACAACAGGGTTTGGAACCACAAAGTATAACCTGTTTATTTTAGACAACTGAAAACAGAACAAAAGCCTAAGGTAAGCAGAGACAGGGTTTTACCCTGCTTGTTATAAGTGGGTTTAAGCAGTGTCAGTTCCATTTACTTAACTCTACAACAACGCTACCTTGTCGTGTCTGTTCATACAACACACCTTCAGCACACAACTAGCCTGTGTGGTTTCAAAGTATGCTCAGAAGCCATGCAGTGTCTAAAATGGGTAAAATCCACTTCCGTAAATCAAATCAACAGTTCACCCCGATTTACCTGTACCAGAGTTACTAGAGAAATTAATACTTATTTCCAAATTGTTGTGGAGCTGGGCCATAGAAACCAGTTGTGGGACAAGATCTAGGACACATACCCGATGCTCAGCCAGATCTGCCGTGTTTCCTCATCTGCAGGTAACCCCGAGGTGGCATCGCCAGCAAAGTAGGAGATGTAAAGAAGCTCCGGAGGTATCCCATACTCCTTTGTGAGCAGACGCCAGGCCATGGCACAAGCTTCCTCCTTCATGGTGACGGGAATGTTTATTACCTGAGCTGAAGTTTGTTACTCTGAATGATAAAGTTTTACAAAAATGCTAACTCGCTCACTACTATGGGTATTTAGGGTTAAGGGTAAGTATTTAGACTGCATGTTACACACTGAACCCTATTGTGTGAAAACCTGCAGCTTCTTTCAGTTTGCAGATAAGTATGGATCAGACTGTGTTGCAAGCTGTAAGGGTTGAAAACATAGCCTTGAGAGAGGCCCGGAGCTTTAATCTAAAGATGATTTTCAATCCTCCATCCTCAGTGTCTGCTTTCATTCTATCTGACTGAAGAGAAAATGGAAGCAAAGGAACTTGGACTACCAACTGTCCAAGGAAAGCTAAAAACAGATTAAGGTAACCACACTTTCACACCTTGAAGTAATCCCCAAAGGACCAGTTTCCAAGCATTTCAAAAAATGTATGATGGTAGACATCTCGGCCGACATCCTCCAGGTCATTGTGTTTCCCCCCAGCGCGGACACACTTCTGACTGTTTACCACACGACGGTAGGTAGCCATTTCACTACGAGGGTCGACTGCTCCCAAGAATATGGGTTTAAACTAAGTGAGGGGGGGAAACAATACAAACGTAGTCACCTTCCAAGAAAGTGTCTGCAATTAAATAATTAAAGGGCTTGCCCCTGACCGAGGTTATCAACATACATATGTCATGTCATTACATTGGGTGTTTTGTAGAATCAATTAAAATCACATTTCGATTAGCAAAATGACTAGGCAGAGAAAGAAAAGAGAAACAATGACTTGACTGATCTCTTCTGTCTTCACAGTCAGATGCTACTAGGAGTCAAAATGTATTTTAACTTTGGCATGTACTATGGTTGCAAAATATATATATATTTAAACTATTTATGGCTAAATCAAAATGATTGTTTCAATAGTTTGTCAAATAGAGTTACCTGGTTCATGCCTGCGTTAACGAAAAGAAGAGTTGGGTCGCTCCTTGGACGAACTGGTGAGGATGGCACACATTTGTGCTGGTGGTGTACCTCGAAGAAATCTATAAATGTCCGGCGCACTCTTTTGGACGTAAAATATCTTGTATTCGGAGAGTATGACCTTGGTATGCATTCTCTTAAGCTTAATAAATGGGTTAAACTGACGTTTATGAATGCATTACTCCGGCACCTTAGAATTCTCATGTGCGCCGCCATCTTGGCTGGTTTAGGTCAAAGGGTAAAGTCAGAGCCTGTTTAAGGAGAGCCTGCCCACTCCCTATTAAGCCCCATTGTACCGAATTTTGTTGCAGTTCCACCAGAGTTCCACCGGGAGTGATCGCGGTCGAGTGCAAAATGAATGGGAGTCTATGAAGCTAAACTACGGTGGCCCTGAAGTGCAAATGACACCCCCTAATATGAGTACATCCCTCAAATGAAAATACTCCCCCCCAATACGAGTCAACTCCCCCGAAATTGGATGACTTGTTCACCTCCCCCCAATACAAAAACCCGCTCCCCCAAATGGAAAACGACATTACATGAACTCAAAAACACATTACATTTACTCTGAACGGAAAGGGTAGGTACTACACTTTAGCGCTGATTTGATGCAGTAGGCTAACTGACAAGAAATAAGAAATTGATTGACAGAAGTACAAAATGCAATGGCCTGACAGAGTTACGTGCACCGGGGGGCTGTTGCACAAAAGTAGAATAAAGAAATCCAAGATAACTGAAAAAGCGCAGCTGGACTTAGTGTGATCCGCTCATCGCGGCTTATTCGGTTGCATGTTTGCCAAACCAGGATGAGAAGGTGAAGCTATGTCAATCCAGATGTACATAGTTGGGATAAATGCACCTTCACGGATTTCTTAAATAGACCATGGTATCGATCACAGATTGACTGATGCAGAAATGGAGAAGACGCGTGCAGCATATTTTTCACCCGATATAAGCAGCAACTAATTACGGAAATTGAAGCAAAGTGAAGCATGTAAAATGTAAAAAAGGAAATACGGCTGCTGTTATTAGACAGAGAGAAAAGCCTGGCAGACAATCGCGGACCGACTGAAAGCATAATGATTGAAAAATATCTACTTACTAAGAAAGTTGTACACTGTAATTGCTTTTAATATGCTTGTTTTATGTATTGTTTGTATTGCTGTATATGTGTTTATGTGCTAAATGTGCTGGTTTTACTGTAAAGTGTCTTTGAGTAGCCTACCATGTAAAGCACTATGTAAATAAAATGTATTATTATTTATCCCACTTTGCCTTAAAAGTGAGCAGAAGGAATTAATTTTCCTTGGGACATTTCTCCTAAAGACTAGGCCTAATTTCAAACCCTTATTCACAATGTAAGAATATGTTTTACAACCATACACAAATCTCTATAAGCGGTGTCTGATTCTAACTAAATGTATTTCTACAATTAATGTTCATACAGAACAACATGACTGGATAAAAAAGATCCTGGCAACAAGTCAAGATAAAATATAAATACATTTTGCAGGCTGGTAAGTGCTTTAACAGTTTGTAAATGGTATGTAGAAATTACTTACAACATGCCTGCTACATATTCTGCTACAGTCTGGTGGCAGGAGAGTAACTGTGTCGCTGGACACACAAGGCCTGCAAGTACCTTGTATGAAGAGGGCAGTTTTTGCAGGTGGTCAGAAGCTGTCCCACCTTGAATCCCTTCCATCACAGGCCTTCCTTGGTTTAAAACACAGTTACTCTCCTGCCACCAGACAAAGATCCAGTGAGTATTATTCATTAAAAGCACATGGCTTGGTACATCCTGTCAACACAAATTATATTCAATATGGCAGGGGGAAGGAACTTCTGCAGTATAGGAAGGGGCTTCTGCAGCTGATGATGAGGAGACTGTGTCACTGTACTCCAGAAGGCCTTGAGGTATCATGTAAATCGTATGGAAATCCACATTTAGCCCATAATGGATGAGAAGTCATTTCAGATCAGTTTATTCCTTGCTCCAGAAGGGCAATTTGTATGCAGCAAGAAGGCATCACATGAGAATATACAACTCAAACCACACAACAATTTATACAATAAAAGTCAGTTAAATAGCACTCATAATATATATTTGTAACAGGATCCAGACGCAGTAGGCTACAGCCTGACAGCCAGCCTGGCAACATAGTAAGTATGGGCTAAAGGAAATCTAAATCATGCACAATTCCTGCTGTGCTAATCAATGGGTGGTTTATAGAATTCACAAACTGTCAGATGTCTCTACTCAACATCTGAAAAAGCTAGCAGCTGGCAGATGCACAGATTGCTGTCAGTAAAGGTCTCCAGGATCTAGACCTTGGTATTGAAATCAAGAAGAAAACACTGAGGAAACTGTATCTGGAGATAAAGAAACTAGAAAAATACGTGACTTCAATCCACACTTAAGCATATCTGTAAAACAATGTATTAACCTCTCATGTCTGAAACCACGTCTCAATATCAATGCTTCTTCATCAAAAACTTAGTTCAGAAATGGGCATGCCATGTTGCAGTAAGAAACACAGGTGAATGGGACTTTATATACTGCTCAAAAAAATAAAGGGAACACTAACACATCCTAAATCTGAATTAATGAAATAATCTCATTAAATAGGCTACTTTTTCTTTACATAGTTGAATGTGATGACAACAAAATCACACAAAATGATCAATTATCAATGGAATCAAAGAAGAAGTATTTTATTAGATTATTTTATTTATTCAGATCTAGGATGTGTTATTTTAGTCTTCCCTTAATTTTTTTGAGCAGTATAGGCTATATCGCCTTCATTACTGACTTCATTGAAATCACAGTTGCAACTTCATCAACCATTTCTAAACAACTGCAATAGTAGGGTTTAAATTAAACTCTTGACAGCAATAGTGACAAGTAATGCATGTTAATAAAAATACATAAGAACACATTCAGAAGACAGCGGAATAACTGTTAAAATGTTTTTTTCGGATAAGAGCGGCAGCTGATTTAACACGAGACTCCAGAATTAATCTTAGCCTGGCTGTTGGCCTGCTCGGGAGCAGGCTAGGTGCAAAGAATAAATCTCCATGGTTACTTGGCTGGGTTTAATTCAACCTGCTTTCGTGCAACCAACTCAAAGCTAAATTCATCCAGGATAACTTGAATATCCCGACTTAATCCCTTATCCTGGTTTCGTGCAATAGCCCTCAGGACATTTATTTGGGTATCGAAGCATGTAGCATAGGCTATGTATGCAAAAGCATAAATTGCAGTGTTAAACGTAAACATCGATAGCCAAACAACTAGCATTAGTCCACGTAACTCTGTCATTATCATGAAATCAATCGTTTTGATTTGAAGGAAAGAGGAAACATTAATGTTTACAATTCAGAGTCATTACACTACTCTATTTTAATCAGGGTCATTCCTATGAAATAATCTTAGATCTGCTGTTAACGTTTCACAATATAGTAGCCTATGCGCAGGCTAAAAACGCAGTTGAAGGAATCAGGACTTTTCAGAAGAAGAAACTAATAGTCCACTACAGAAGAATGAAATGCCACAATGACAGAGTAACGTGGACCAGGATAGTTGTTTGGCTATCGATTTTTACATTTAACTCGAAATACTTTTGCCTAAGAAGCCTACTATTTGCTACATTCTTCGATAGCCAAACATATGTTCTGGTGCACGTAACTCTGCCAGGCTATTGCATTTTGTACTTCTGTCGATCAATTTCTTATTTCTTGTTAGTTAGCCTACTGCATCCAATCAGCGCTAAAGTGTAGTACCTACCCTTTCCGTTCAGAGTTAATGTAATGTGTTTTTGAGTTAATGTAATGTCGTTTTCCATTTGGGGGAGCGCGTTTTTGTATTGGGGGGAGGTGAACAAGTCATCCGATTTGGGGGGAGTTGACTCGTATTGGGGGGGGGAGCGCGTTTTTGTATTGGGGGGAGGTGAACAAGTCATCCGATTTGGGGGGAGTTGACTCGTTTTGGGGGGGAGTATTTTCATTTTTGGGGGGAGGTGAACAAGTCATCCGATTTGGGGGGAGTTGACTCGTATTGGGGGGAGTATTTTCATTTTTGGGGGGAGGTGAACAAGTCATCCGATTTGGGGGGAGTTGACTCGTATTGGGGGGGAGTATTTTCATTTGGGGGATGTACTCATATTAGGGGGTGTCATTTGCACTTCAGGGCCACCGTACTAAACAGCTAAATTTGTCTCTTTCGCCTGATTGTCGTTGATAAATCTCAGATTTTATTATAGTTTTTGCATGTTCAACATGGATTATAGGTCAAAAGTTGAATGAACGAGTACTTATGTCCTTTCGATTTCTTACGGGGTAAGTCGTTGTCGCCCATAACACACTAGCATTCTGCTAACGAATGTTGATTGGTTAGTGAACGACTGACTACGACCAGAGATCCCGCTTGATGGCATCCAAAGCAGAACCAGAATGTCAGAGCATTAGCAACATTAGCAACAACATTAGCAAGCCAAAACTCTTTCTAGCATGTGTATTAAAGAATTTATAATACATTACAGTATAATTCTAGTGCTATAATCATTAGCTGTATCATGGGCATGGCACTATCTATAATTCCAGTTATTAATATTTGTGGCAACTTAATCACCAAATGCAGCACGGGCACTGTGCACTATATAGCAACGGGAACAATGCTCGTAAGACTTTATACAGGATACATGTATTAAAGTTATGTTTTGTGCTTATTAAATGTATATCTTATGAACTTAGAAGTGTGCTCAGGCTTAAAACATTGTGTCTCACACATGGTGTGGGAAACAGGCTGTATTTTGTGTTGAATTGCTCCTCCCAAGGTTTCTTCCATTTTTTCTCCCATTGGGAGTTTTTCTGGGAGTTTTTCTTTGTCTTCCTTGAGGGTTTAGGTTGGTTGAGGGGCAGTTCTATGGGCGTGTGTGAAGCCCTCTGTGACATGCTTGCGTGTAAAAAGGGCTATACAAATAAATTTGATTTGATTTGATTTGTTATCTCTCCATTTCAGAAGCAACCTTGAATCCAGGCTGAGACAGCACCCGAGCAGAAGGGATGCGTGGGGAAGAACAAACTCCCTGATACAGGAGAGAACAAGCTCAACCCTTTTTTGATATTTCTGTTTCAATTGCACTGTATGATATATGCTGGGGCAGGGACAGATATCCAGTTGGACTTTGTGAACCAGCCCAAACTCTGTTGCGGGTAGGGAAACGTAGACAACCCCAGAGCTCTGTACTGTTGATTTCCAACTGCTGCATTAAAGCTGATATTATCAGCGCCCTCATATGGAACTTGAGTGGAACTGCAACCAGTTCAGAACCCGGAAGTTTCCCGAGAGTGGGAGTTCTCTCTTTATTAGACATTCTCTGGTAAAGTCTAGCGGTATTGTTGGTATTGTATTTCCGATTTTCTACCCGACTCGTCCGGTCGTTTTTATTCTATTAACTCCAGTCAACATGGTAATTGTTTTCCTTTGTTAGTGTTAATGTTAAATGTAACATTTTCGTTTGGTTCACTAAATGTTAGGGGTCTGAGGGATATTATAAAGAGAAAGGCAATATTTTTATTTTGTAAGGGATCAAAATCTCAGAGTTTGTTTTTACAAGAGACTCATTCTTCTGAAGCGGATGAAACTTTTTGCGAAACCAATGGGGGGACAAGATTTTCTTTAGCCATGGTTCTAATCGTTCTGGGGGGGTATCGATATGTTTTAACAACTGTCCTGGTGAAATTGTGACTCATAAAGCTGATCAAGATCGATCGATTAACAAGCTGATTTTATCTCATTAACTACTGCCAGAGAATGTCTAATAAAAAGAGAACTCCCACTCTAGGGAAACTTCCGGGTTCTGAACTGGTTGCAGTTCCACTGAAGTTCCATATGAGGGCGCTAACGGTCGAGTGCAGAATGAATGGAGGTCTATGGAGCTATACCCCTCAAAATCCACTTTTCTCAGGGTATAATTTTTTGTCTAGTAATTTGAATTCTGAAATCGAAAGGGGAGGCAAAAAAAATACACACCACTGGGTATTAGATTTTTTAAAGTCGCCTTTCTGTTCCAAAAAGCCTTTGAAAATGGCATTGACGTCACACACAATGTATTACCAGAGCTACTGCTTGACGGCAAGCTCTGGTTACTTCCACTTTACTCTTGAGGCATCGACAACACAGCTGACTGGTTCTCCCTGACAATACACATGCTAGAAAGAGTTATGCTTGCTAATGTTGTTGCTAATGTTGCTAATGCTCTGACATTCTGGTTCTGCTTCGGATGCCATCAAACGGGATCTCTGGTCGTAGTCAGTCCTTCACTAACCAATCAGCATTCGTTAGCAGAATGCTAGCATGTTATGGGCCACAACGACTTGCCATGTAAGAAATCGAAAGGACATAAGTACTCGTTCATTCAACTTTTGACCTGTAATCTATGTTGAACATGTAAAAACTACAATCAAATCTGAGATTTATCAACAACAATCAGGCGAAAGAGACAAATTTAGCCGTTTAGCTCCATAGACTCCCATTCATTTTGCACTCGACCGCGATCACTCCCAGTGGTAGGGAGGACAATAGAACGCGTCATTTTTGGCCTAGGCTAACCAACTGTCAAATACTGTGGAACGCCGGTAGCAAACGCATTAAATCGAATGCTAAGTTAGCCTGAATGTAGCTAAGAACGCCACTGAGAATTCTGGCACCGGAATTTTAAGGTCCACGTCCTTTTCTTAGCTCTATAACTACCGACTACTATCGAGATATTAAAAACAAACATGCCAGTTAACATGTAGACACTTACCCCTTAATGCTATCAAATGTTGGTTGCAATACATATTGAGGAAGTGTGTGAAAATAATGTTTATACTTTTTGCTGCTTTGGCTACCTTTCATAGAAGGTCGGCACCACCGGGAGACATATCTTAAATGAAAGAGTAGGTTGTTTTCTTCAAAATAAGGTATATTTAGTCAATTTTAAAACATATACATTTTGAGAAAAATCAAGTTGAAGACATGTTGCTGAAAATCCCATAGGAATGCATTGAAATCTGAACGTTCTATCGAGAAAAAGGTTGGTTTTTCCCTTGTAACTTTTTCCCACATGTCGGCACCACCCTGATACTTCCTGGAAAGCAAGGTTACGTAGAAAGACGTCATCAGTCAAATTTTAAAGAAAATCGAAAAACATACATTTTGTGTTTTGGCTCCCTGAATGAGTCTTTCAGAAACCTGTGACGTCAGACGTTTTGAGCCTCTAGAACTCCCGCGCTTGACTCATGCTAGGCTGCTTCCAATGCTCACATCAATTGATTGACAGTATTAGTGTACTACTAGCCTTTTATATATACCCGTATGTGGATGTAAGTATCGGTCATGGTTACTGGTTTGAAAGATAAATATTTTTGACACTTTACATGCATCTTTTCAGTGTGCAGAACAAAAAACAAACATTGATGATATAAAAACCACTCTCTTGGTGATTTAAAAAAAAAAAGAAGTTTCTATCGAAATGATTCATGGTCGTGATATGCAAATGTTGTTGTCACGTAGCACCAATCGGAACCAATCATTACCCTTTTGTCTGTCAGGAAATGCAAATCTATTTTAAAAAAAAGCGCGAATATTCTTTTTTTCCAGCAATCAATTTTGCAAGACAGGAAATTCTATGGCAGATAAAAAGACAAGAACTACTGAAATTGCATTCACAGGTGAGGGGGAGCAACACATGGCCACTTGCAAAAGTTTAGGTATCATTTTAGATCCAAATAGTCTTAGGGTTTGTGGTAAATTACCATTAGAAACATTAACAAATGGGATCATGATCGACATTATCACGCTTTGTCACACATTAGTATTTCAAATGCCAGCGCACCTTGTAACGTTTAATATAATTAAAAATGACTTTAAACTCCACAAGCATTGAAAAGATGTAACTTTACCGGACAAAATGACCAATTTAAATGACCAAATACTGTAGGCCTACTGGCAGGGCCGCCCATAGAAATGGCTGGACCCCTGAAAAGGTCCAGTGAATGAGCCCCCCCTAATAGAATAAAATTTAGACTGTATTGGGTAAGTAGTCATTTGTTTGGTTTTAGCGTTGTGTTGTCTGATCAAGTGGGCCTGTGCGGCACTGACAGACTTAGCTTTGCAGTGTGTCATTTAGCTATTGGTATGTAATATTCAGGCTTTGTGGTAGCTTGAGGATATTCATGATGGACCATTTTGTGATATGAGACAGGGGGCCCCAGTAGGGGGTGACTCCCTGTTAAGCCAAATGGTCTGCCATAATATCTGATAGCTGCATTGGGTAAGTACTAGTAGTATTTGTTTGGTTTTAGCATTTGGTTGTCTGATCAAGTGGGCCTGTGCGGCACGGACAGACTTAGCTTTGCAATATTAAAACGGAGTATGTCTATAAAAGTAGATACAGGTAGGATTAAAAGTAAAACAGTTTGGTGATATGAGACAGGGGGCCCTGTAATGGGGTGATTCCCTGTTAAGCCAAACTGTCTAGCTAGTATAGAAGTAATAGATACAAGTTGCTCCCCTGAACCTTCACCATGGATGCAGAGGTGCCCAATTGTCCTCTGAGAGCTATCAACCTGTAGGTTTTTTTCACAGGCAATGACTACATTTTGGACCATAAGTTTCATATCCCTATAAATAAAGTATATTATTTATAATACAATTAGTGTATACTTTTTTTCCATCATAAACAAACAGACGTGTTCAAATCAAGGTATTTGAAAATAATGGGCAATGTCTCAACAAGCACACACAAAAACCCTGTTCAATGTTAAATACACCCCCAAGTGGCCCAATTTACATTACAGCAGTATTGCTAAACGTGACAAACATTTGCATATTCGTGGTCTCGATTTAACATAATTATTTATAGCGAAGTACTGGACACCCCATTAGCTCGCAATGTACAAAGAATGTAAGTCTGGATAAGAGCAGATAATCTGATAATAGCATCTGCTAAATGACAAATGCAAGTCATATTTCCCGCGCTGGCTAGAAGCAGAACTCTGTGACGTAGAACAATGGCGTTCTTAAAGGGAAGCTTACAGCTTCTCGGTGCCACAAAACTCAAGGCTTAAAGCGGTGGAACGTTTCAAAAAATTACCTAAAATCACGCCTAAAAACTGGATTTGTGAGAAAACTAATAGAGGTAACTGAAATCTGACTTCGGATAAGTTTAAGTTACGTTAGGTTACATACGGAATTGAAAGAAAAACGGAGCAAAACTGATAGGAAATTTTTGGTCTGTCCTCCCTACCAGTGGAACTCTGGTGGAACTGCTACAAAATTCGGTACAATGGGGCTTAATAGGGAGTGGGCAGGCTCTCCTTAAACAGGCTCTGCTACTGCTTACCCACCTGGGGGGTGTTCCATCAACGTCGCTAACGCAAGTCGCGCTAACACGAATAAGTCTCACTTGGGTAAACGTCAATTTAGACTTAAGCCTCAAGCCGTTCCACTAACGTTCCGTTCCACTAACAAGCTACGCTAATTCAAGCTAGACCTCAATAAGCTTAGACTCTGCAGCCCAGATCAGGCGATAGTCGAAAAGAGGAGTTATGTCGTAAAAAGCAAAGCGTAAAGCAGCAGAAAGGTGTTGTTTCAGCAGCGTAAATTGTTTTTTAGAGTTTTTTGGGAGTTGTCCCCAAAAAGAGCAATGTTTCCGCAATTACCATGGCAAGGGAGACAACTTGTCAAACCATTACGACCGTTAACATGCATAAATTGTAGACCTACCAAATCGACTTAACATATATATATGTATATATGCATTTAGGCCTACTGATAATTAGCATAATTTGATGAGCTGTCTGAAACCGTTCTGACAGTGGGCTAGCCTATGGCCAATATTCTCAACAGGAGATTGAAAATAATATTAGCCCAAAAGAGAACGTGGCAGCAATTGAAAATTGTAGGATAAAATTCAAAACACTGAAGAAAGCCATGGTTAATTGCACGTGATGTGGGCTAATAATGTTTTAACTTAGGCTACTTCAAAATAACTTTGCCACACGCATTTATTAACTGATAGGATAAATGATGAGATTTAAGATAAAAGGGAAAGATAAGCATGACTAAAATAGGGATTCACTGAAATGACTAGTATTGCACAGATCCAGCATTGACTTTTTAGATCAAAAGGTGACCCAAACTGCACACTTTGTTTGTAAGATCATTCATTTAAAATTGCTTAGCATGACTATCATTATTATATAATGAGTATTTCCAATTAACATAGTCTGCCTCCACAGATCCAGAGGGGGCTTGGACAGTGACAGACTCACTTTGGGAAAGCATGCCCTACTGGGAACATTAGGGGAGACTGTTGGGCACAGCATATAATTGTCTTTTCGGGAAAGGGCGACATTTGGGACACTGTCATGTAGGGGCAGCATAAAGGGCACTTCATAACAGCACCCTTTTCCATTGGAAGTAAGGGCATGCATGGGAACAGTCCAATTTAGGCCATTATAAGGGCACCTTATAGGGTACTGCATCACATTTTCTATACTATAAAGGAACTCATTAAGACATGTTTTTACACTTACAGAGGGCAAACTGTCATTTATTGCGTGGGGCCTCCTGGGCACTCAAGCATATTTCACAATGTGAATGGCAGACAGTAGGGCACTTGGTCTAATGTTTGCCACTCGAAGGCATTTTAGAAACACTTTCAACCATGGGGGCACCAGGCAGTCACCCCCTGAGTCTTCCACTGGGCCTGGATACACCCATGGGGACAGTATATTGCACCTATAATATTGGGGAAGCCAGAGGAGAGGTAATATAGAGGCTTGTCAACGTATAGGCTATTTTAAACAATGAAAATACTTTATCCAATTGAATAAAAAGTCTCCTTGATTCTTTGTGTTTCAAGATTACCTGAAAAACTGATGATAATATTCAGGTGCTGCTTGGAGCAAAGTATACCCTTCATATTTCCTGGCATAGTTCAAGAACGTCCCACATGCAAAGACATAGACAGATGCTGACAGACTGAACAGTGTCAAGGCTTGGCTACAGTGGGTCATTTGCTTCCTTGTGTGTGATTCCTGCAGACTACATAGTCTAGGCATACCTACATAAACTTCAGTCTACTACCCTCCTTTCTACTATTATAGTCTACTCTCCTTTCTATTACTTTCTAAGAAGGATGGTAGGCTGCTCTTATGTGTTCATTGCCATCCTTAAGAGTTGCTAAAGTGTTATTTTATATATATATATATATATTATTTATGTTTTATATTTTTAAGAATGACAATTCTTAATTCTAATCTATCTAGATGAACTATGCTGGGCCTGCTGAACCT